>NC_064306.1:12607313-12786767 GCF_023373825.1 Bactrocera dorsalis | reverse complement strand
GCTTAAGTTTTTTTCCCGACAGAGCTTATAGTTTTTGGTCATTTGAGAGTTTTTTAAAAAAGTGAATAAAGCTCGTGATGAAGCTCAGCCATTTATAGTCAGTAGTTTTATGTTTTTATCTAAAATTTGTGTAAGAAATGAAAATTAAAGCTCCGTATATAGCTCAAATGTTCAAAAATGAAAGCTTAAGTTTTCCCGAAGAGCTTTTGAACGCGGTCTTTTAATTAATAAACATTCAAACTGATTAGCTTTCGTAAGGTTCCAAACAATGACTTGTGAGCACAACGATTTGGCTTTGTGTTTTTGATGTATTTAATCTTAGACGCCGAAGCTTAGTTTATGACAATGTTTTTTTTTGTGTGAATTCAATTAGAATTTATTATTTTAATTTATTTTTGAAAAGTAAAAATGAAAGCTCTGTAACTCTAGGTGTTTGTTAATAAATATTTAAGTTATAAATTTCAAAGAAAAGCTTGCATATAATTCCGAAGGAGCTTTTGAAAAACTAATTTCAGCTAAATATCGTTCCACCAATGCATAGCTTATACGAAGCTTTAGCTTAAGTTCACAACTTATACAATACATATTAATATATTATCGAACCAGCTTTTTTCTTTTTTCTTTTTTATTTTGAACAGTAGAATTTTACTAAATATGCATCCGCAACTAATGCTTAGGTTTTCTTAGCTTCACATCAATGTTTTTATTTAACAACTAGTTTCTTTTGTTGTTTTCAGTCCCAAGTTCAGACGCCTTAAAGCTTTGTTGTATAATTTGTTATTTGAAAATATTTTAAATTACATTTTTTAATCGAAAATTAATCTAAATTTTTGATCTCCGTGCTACTTTTGTCACGAAAAGCTGCACAATTTTGTGTTTTAAAGAACCTAAAAAAAGCTTTTTTTTTTAAGTCGGAAAAGACTGTGGCTTATACTTCCAATCTAAACTTGGGTTTTACAGTGAATTTTAACACGAATTCCGCACGTATCACTAATTGCCAAGTTGTCATTAACGCCAAAAGCTACAGTTCCAAATTGGAACTTCGAGCTTTTGTGGACTTCAGAGATTTTTTAGCACAATTTTTTCAACATTGTTACAACACAGTTTATTTTGGTTCTACTTTAATCATTGGGTACCTCTAAAAAACGACTTCTATATACATACACATTATATATTCATTTATATGTATTTATAGCTAAGTTCATCTGTGGCCGCTCACCTTTACCACTATCAAACCCCAAAAGCACTCACTTTTGTAGTGGTCACTATAAGAAGCGAACTGGCAATTTAATGGTGTGTTTTTTGTAGAGAGTGTTAACGGTTGCACTTGTCCACAGCGTTTACGAGCGGAGTATCGACGAGTTGCACAGACAACCAATTAACAAGCGGCGTATGTTGCCGTCAAAGGCACAAAAAATACGTTAAAGAATCAAAGGTGCAACTAAAGCTTTCCTCATTAATTTTACCTAAAAACTTTTGGCAGTTGCAACCGTTGGTGCCAATTATTTGCCGGTTTTTTGGGCTGTACAATTGCCTCTACTGCACACTTTGTTTTTTATACGATAATGCATATATTATTAGTGCGCTTTGATGCCTTTGGTGGTGCTACAGACGTCAGTTAGTGATAGTGGTAGACGCCTTCTGTGCTTTAAATACAATGTTTTTTTGTTGCTATTTTTGGTTTTAAAAAACAACGTTTGCCGTATTTTTAGGCGCAATAGCAGGTAAGACGCCACAACAGCTATAAAACCAACTGCAAAGCGCTATACGATACTATGTCTTGTATTAGCTACAAAAGGCACTAGTATTTCAAAAACTGACAGCAATGTAAAGCGGGTAAATGATGTGCCACGAAAATGAAAATGGAAAACAGTCTGCGCAAATATTCGCAGTATTTGCTTTGCTGCCGCATTGATTTTTGTGGTTTGTAAGGTAAGGCCTACCGATGCTTTGTGTTGGCTGAATTGCGGCCTATTAGGGACGTGATGTATGATAAGGCATGTTTTTCTTGCTATTTAGTGTTAGTCCAAAGGATTATCAAGCGAATGTCAAGCAATTCAGCTTACCTGGTTTTGTTTTGGAAAAACAGCCAATGGATTCAATGTCGATTTAAAGTCAAAAGTGTGTGCCTGAAAAGGTGCAAATGCATTCGATCCCGAGCAGTATTAAAGTCTACAGTGTTTACTTGTCTGTAGAGTGGCGTATAAGACGCTAGGGTACCAGAAGTCACTACAGTGTGATTAATTTGTTCAAAAACTTCAGCCTCTAAAAACCATGTAGGTTTTTTAAAACGGCGATGCCGATTGCCGAGTGCCTACAGGGCGATATGACCGGAGCAGTGTTAGAAAGATAGGCTTTAACGAATTGGTTTTTCTTGTGAGACTGGTTCACGCTGAGTAATGTCGGGGTTTAATTATAGAAGACTGCCTATAGCTTTATGCCGATGTAACTTTGATATAATTACTTGAGTCGAAAAAGGTAATTGGAGCATTTCTATTCGACATATATTTGGTGAACGAAACCACGTTTCGAAATCGAGTTATTGGTTGGGGACTCCTTCCGTCCCTTCGCGGCAAAATAAGCCTTTGGTTCCAATATATTTAAGGTTTGATAAGCATTGTCTCTTTGTTTGGAAAGTCTACATGAAAATATTCTTACAACTAAACCGATCACGAGAAGAGACTTACTTGTTTAACCTACTGCGTTCGTTAATAAATGTTTAAAACCTATAATATTCTATTCTTGAACAGTATTTTGACAGCTATGAGATCATTTGAAGTGATGGCATTGGCGTCTACCAATACGATGCTGTGATTTTGTATCCGAAACGGCGTGTAGTTAGCAAGTGAGTTTCGAAATATAATTACAGCGAATAAGCAATCTTCGATGATGAGTGGCAGGAAAGTAGGAATGTTGGGCCATAAAAGCTATGCAGACACCGTTGAAAGCTCTGATGACTGTGGCTAATCGACATCGCCTCATAGGAAATTATGTATAGTAATCACTCATCAAAATGCATGATGAACAACGAAAATCCAGCTAGAGTCGTCGGATCCCACAATGATGCTTCTTAGTCACCCCAGCTTTTGGTTCGTGTTCGAAGGGAGTGTGATATTGAACTTCAGAGGGCGACAGTCCGTATTTTCCGGGAACATTTTCCCAAGGACAGGTCTCAAGGGGACTGGGCAATGTACCCGGAGGGTAGCAACCCGTCACTGTCTAGTTTCTTCTCTATCGAACAATACGGTCGACTTGAAGATGAGAACCATTTCCAGGTCCCCTAAATGGCTTCGTCAACAAATAAAAATTGATTCGCTTTTGGGGTGAGTAAAATTCTCGTGTGGTTCATAAAACGCAATTGCATCTCCCAACATGTAGAACGCTTTTGTGCGGACTTGTGGTATGGGACCATCATCTGGCTATATATTCTGTCGATATGTAATTTATTTTTGTCAAGTGAAGTTGCCGTGGTTTCATTGGAAAGGGACAGTCATGTGTGCCTAGCTGTTTGCACAAACGAACCGGAATTCGAAGCGTATTTTAGTACTGTATTAAGCAAAGGCGGAAGTGCTAAGGTAAAGACGCTGCTGTATTTTTCTGTATTTGTAGGGAAGTACTTTCGGAATATTTCAAATAATTTTTAAGCTGCCCATTTTATTTTTACAGCATGATTTTCCTAAATAAATGCTCTTGAAAGCTCAAAAGCTTCCAAAAAAAAAGCTTTGGTGAAAAAACAAACTTGAGTTTGAAAGTAGCTTAAACACTCAGTGCGCGCCCCTTTTTGTGCGTAGTAGTCGCGCGCGTACTACTGTGTAAGTCGTTAAGTAGCTTGAAACACTCCAGTGTCGCGCCCCGTTTTGTGCCGTTAGTGAGTCGCGCGTACTACATGTGTAGAACATGTTTAAGACATAAGGGTTTGAAACGAAATATTCGTAAACTAAAAAATTTATTTTAATATATAATAAGTAAACTAGTTTATTATAAAACCAAATCAACCAAAACTATTTCATTTTAAACATATTTAGGAACTATAAAATCTATGTACTTCTTTGCGATTATAGTTATTCGTAAAACGGTAAAAGTATGATACACAAAACGTCAGGATCTACTATTGTAGTACGCGCGACTACCTGGAGTGTTAAAACATAAGAAGGCCTATAGAGCCATTAGAGTGACGATGACTGAATAGGAATAACTTTTTAGTTTCCCATTAACTAAAATCCTTTAAGATCTTTATACATGATTGAGTCGCAACAAACAACAAAGCAAAAGCAATAAAACATTTGTTTAAATTGACTTCATTATTATTTGTTGCGGAATATTTTCAAGTCCTAATGACCTCAGTATTTTCAGTATGCACTTTGTCACTACAACGCTTGACGCCACAAAAAATTACAAACAAATAAAACAAAATAATACATATAGATTCTCCGCGCTCTCCCGTCCACTCCTCAACCCGATCTTTTATTAGCTTACTATTTGCAACTCAAGTAAATGCTCATTAGAGTGCGCTTGGATATGCTTTGTTGGCTTTGGAACGCATCAGCATCTGGCAGTGCAACACGCGCCATCTAAGCATGCTGCGCCTAGTTTACATCAGCTTAGTAAATTTCAGTGTCGCATTCGCTGTCGTAATGAATGTCAAAGCGCTGTGACTTGACATTTTACGATTATGACAATGACAACAACGATGTCGTTATACTTGTAAACAGACGCGCGCATAACGCACCTCGGCTAGAGCGCTATACCCGCCTCAATTTGCTGCAACTCTGCATGTGTTGCCTGTAAGTTGATTTGTCGCTGCGGTTGGTATTAAGGAGGTATAGGCAGCGTAATGAACTGAACGGCCGGTACGACAGCGAAAAACAACTGCTGAGCGACTGCACGTTTGCTGTTGCTATTTATTTTCTTTTTGTAATTTAATTTTTATATTTAGTATTTACCGAGTTGTTTATTTGTGCTTGCAACGCTGGCGAAAGTTGCAATTAATATTAATTTAAATTAATGCAAGTATGAATTTTACGATAGATTAAGAGACATCCAGACGCTTCACCGACACATGTAGATGTGTTGGCAGCGAAAGCGCGTGCCTGTCTGCGGTGGCGTCCGAGCGCCAGCGGTGAATAAACCGCTAAGGAGTGGTATACGCGCGACGGAGAGAGGCACGCTGGCGGAAGTTTAAGTTCTTTTTAATTAATGTTGGATAAAGATTGTAAATGTTGTTTGGCGGCTTAAGTATAATGCTGTGGCAAAGAGAGCCAGCTACTATCGCGCGGACGCAAGACTGGCGCTTTAATTGTGGCTGGAGGAAAGTGTAGTATCCCCGAGCTTAATTCATATTAAATTTGGTCGCTTAAATTTTATGGCTTGCTGTGCTGCGCTCATTTGCAATGCGACTGACTGTACTTTGCCCTGAGAGGCAGTGACAATCACTATAGTTTGAAACGGCCTTAGGACTTTATTTTCGGAAAAAACTCTTCTGGAAGTGCACACACTGAGTAATGCCTAACACGAATCGTAAAGTAAGATATGGAGTTTTTGGTGACATGAAGAATGTTATCAATAGATGAACCGCTTTGAATAGTAATATATATGTCCCTATGTTTGTGAAAGTCATGATCCTACGATACAAAGCTACCGACCTCATATTTTCCATCAAATGACAGACTTTTAACTCGACAAAATTAGTTGGCCGTTTCATAAAATTTATTCATGTGTGAATAGTCTTTTCAACCAATTGGATATGGTACAACAGAAGATGGAAAAGAGAGTTTTGAGAGGTGTAAAGAAAATTATACCGAGAAATTGTACACTCTCGTTAAACAGCATTTGTCTAACTAGCCAAGTTCACAACCAAGAAAGCCAAGAAGTTATTGGCGCATAACCCTACTATTATCTCTCTATAAGTCTGGAGTTAAACATCCTCTCATCTTTTCAATAAAAACGAATACAGACAAAATCGTTTTTATTGTCCAGAAATCTATAATATGTTAGACAAAAGGCGAAATAAGAGCGCCACATCATATAAACGAGCTCTAGTTGTACTCCGAATGTGTTGCCCTTATCAAGCGACTGATTCTATTGTTGGCTGATATGAACCATAGATATATTAGAGAATGAAGTTGAAGTGGTATAATTTATGATCCAAAATGGCATGCTTTTGAGGGACGGACACAACAATGCTCAAATAAAATCGAGAGACTTTGAAGACTAAGAAGTTGCGCTGAGCTTTCACTACTGTGACAAAGCTTTTCGGTCGTTACGTTAAGTTTGGATTTGCTGTGCCGATAAATATCAAAATGTAAGCTTTTAACAGAGAAGTGTGATTCTTAAAGAAAATTTGAATGTGCTCTAAGTAGAGGCGTAACTTTGTAATTTAAGACATGGATAGCATAAGTAAGGTAGTGAAGGCAAAGCGGCGTAAAAGCTTGTTATACTATATATATAGTATATTCTACTTCACTGTGGTGACAGTTTCAAAGTCTTAAATATTTGATGTCATAAAAATAATATTAATATAAATATATATACAAATAAATAACGCACATATTTTTTTAAGCTTTAGGCTTTCGAGTAAAGCAGCATAAAAGCAGTAAAAATAAATAAATTGTTCAATCGTTACCATAATCGTCACCATAACCGCAAAATGATCACAATTTCTCTTGCCATCAGCATTATTTATTTTATGTGACTTCATGTATTTGCAGTTATTTACTGCCAGCGTTGCCACATAATTATGGTATGTAGCAAAAAGTGACAGACCATTTCAACTATTATTCCTCATTCAACGCGACAGCGCAGTAATAATTTAATACGCACTACAGTTAATATGTTCATAATTTGAACAATACTGCTGAGCGTATTGCTAACTGTTTGCGCGCGAGTGTGCGTTTTATTCTGGTGAAACTGTTATCCTTCTGGCTGATTGGTTGAGTAGGGTCATCAAAATGAATTGAAATGAAAATGCAGTTAATGTGCTAGTGAACGCGCCAGGCAATATAACAAACCTCAAGCGCAACAACAAAAACAACACGAGAACAATAAACGCAAAACAATAATATTATGCATGAGCTTAACAGTACGCATGGTTGCATCAAATATGCAAAGTGCTACACAATGACGGCGCTGTCTGCTAGCTGCTATTTACGCGTCAGCCAATCGGCCTCAATTGAGGCGGAAGAGAATTGCTGGGAATCAAGAGCGTATAAAGGCATTTGCCATACATATTGATGCCTATATTCAAATTAGTTTGATATGAGGAGTGCGAGGGAGTGATATTTAGCCATGCGGCTTTGCTGCAGGAAATCGCAAGAATTGTTGCAAATTTGCATAACATATTTGCATTTTATACTATAAATTTGCTCATTAATACCGTGAGTCACAACTAGATAAATCTTTACAAATCAATGGGCTCTAAGAAGACTGAGCAAACAGACAGAAACTACTTATACTATAGTATAGGACATTCGAGTTGTGAGTATGTTACTAGGTCTAAGGTGATTTAACTGTAAAAATTGTGTAAGCATAAATAATAAACAATGTAAAAATGCTATATAGGCCACTCGAAACATCGGAAGGTACTGGGCCTGGGGTAGTTGGATTGTAACACCAAACTGTCACTACCCATGTGAAGGTTTCCAGGCATTTTTCAAGCTAAGGTCTATGCCATTAGCAAAATGTACAGATATTATTTTAGAGAAAAAACTATCACGGGAAATGTACATAGGCTGCTATATATATTTCTGGACTAGGCAACACTAAGTGTTGCCAGGTGCAATCCGACATTTCCATTGGAAATTTTGACATTTTTTAGCATAACATCACTCAGAACGTTTTGTCATTTAAGCGTGAATTGTTTTATTTACAGGGAATTAAAAAATTCATCTCGGCCAAAAAATGGAATTAACTCGTGAACATTTTCGTGCGACCATTTTTCACAAGTTTCGACGTGGATTATCACGACAAGAGTGCATCGATGAACTAAAATCTTTGTATGGCTATGAAGCACCATCCTATAGCACTGTGTAAAACTGGTACAACGAATTCAATCGTGGCCGACGCTCGCTCAAAGACGAATTCCGTGAAAGTCGTCCAAAAACAGCCGTTGTCCCAGAAAAAATCGATACGTACTGATACCGTACGTGAACTGATAATGCAAGACCGTCATGTAACATACATTCAGATAGAGGCATGCCCATTCATTTCTCCCACCAGCATACATTCGATATTGCATGACACCTGGCCGTAAAAAAGGTTTGTTCTCGTTGGATCCCGCACAATTTGACAATCGCTCAAAAAAGGCTCGTGTGGATTGGTGTAAAGAAAAGCTGAAAAAATACGATCGCGGTGCTTCAAAAGACGTTTATAAGATCGTCACAAGTGACGAATCATGGATCTATGCGTGTGAGCCCAAAACAAAAAAGCAATCGACCGTGTGAATCTTCCAAGACTAGCCAAATCCTACGGAAAAAAAAAATGATAAATATGCCTATTTTCATAATTAGGCCAGAAATATATATAGCAGCCCTCGTATTGTCATCCTCAGTGATAGTCAGGTGGATCTTCACGTCCGTTGAAACCATTTATATATCGCAAATCAGCTGCCGAAGTTTGTATATCTTAACGGGGTTTACGGATGAAAATGAAAGCTCTATAAAGTTCGAGTACTATAAAAAAAATATATATTTAGTAGTTTGGATGACTTGATTTGATTTGGTAAATGCCAATTCAAGTTTTTTAAAACCCGAGTAACCCCTAAAGTGGGTATTTTATAATTTTGGTCATTTGAAAGTTTTGAAAAAATGAGTATGAAAGCTCTTGCAACCCAGCAAGTTGTATTCAGTAGTTTGTGTTATTTAAAAATTGTTTAAGAAATGAAAATTAAAGCTCCGTAAAGCTCAAATGTTCGAAAATGAAGCTTAAGTTTTCCCGAAGAGCTTTATAGTTCTTGTCATTTGAGAGTTTTTAAAAAATGAAAGCTCTTGCAACCCAGCAAATTATATTCAGTAGTTTCTGTTATCTAAAATTTGTTTATGAAATGAAAATTAAAGCTCCGTAAAGCTCAAATGTTAAAAAATGAAGCTTAAGTTTTCCCGAAGAGCTTTTGAAAAGGTCTTTTAATTAATAACATTCAAAATGTTAGCTTTCGTAAGGTTCCATACAAGCTTTTGAGCAATGATTTGTTTTGTGTTTGATCTTTAATATTAGATGTCAAGCTTATTATGACAATGTTTAATTTGAGAAAATTCAAGTATACTACCTATTTATTTTAATTTATTTTTGAAAAGTAAAAATGAAAGCTCTGTAACTCTAGTGTTTGTTAATAAATATTAAGTTATAAATTTCAAAGAAAAGCTTCATATAATTCCGAAGAGCTTTTGAAAACTAATTTCACTAAATATCGTCCACCAATGCATAGCTTACCGAAGCTTTAGCGTAAGTTCAAATTATAAATGCCTGAGAAATGCTTTCATATATTACCGAACAGCTTTTGAACATGAATTTAACTAAATATCATGCACTAATGCTTAGGTTTCCTTAGCTTCCATCAATTTTATACAACAGTTTCTTTTGTTTTTTAGTCTGAAGTTCAGCGCTTAAAGCTTTGTTGTATAATTTGTTATTTGAAAATATTTTATTAAATTTTTTAATCGAAAATGAATCTAAATTTTTCTTCCGTGCTATTTTTGTGGCAAAAAGCTGTATTATTTGAGTTTTACTAAAAAAGCTTTTAAGTCGGAAAAGACTGTGGATTAGACTTCTACTAAACTTGGGTTTTACAGTGATTTTTAACACGAAGTCCGCACTTATCACTAATTGCCAAGCTGCCATTAAGCCAAAAGCTACAGTTCAAATTGAACTTCGAGCTTTTGTGGATTCAGAGATTTTTAGCACATTTTTTCACATTTTAACCAGTTGCCACTTTTTATTTTGGTTCTACTTTATCATTGTCGCTCTAAAAAACACCCTCTATATACATACACATTATATATTCATTTATATGTAGTCTAGCTAAGTTCACCTGTGGGCGCTCACCTTTACCACTATCAACACCAAAAGCACTCACTTTTGTAGTGGTCACTAGAAGCGAACTGGCAATTTAATGGTGTGCAGAGAGGGCTAACGGTGCACTGTCACAGCGTTACGAGCGGAGTTCACGAGTTGCACATACAAACAAGCGGCGTATGTTGCCGTCAAAGGCACAAAAAATACGTTAAAGAATCAAAGTGCAACTAAAGCTTTCTCATTTTTTACCTAAAACTTTGCAGTTGAAGTTGGTAACTTTGCCGGTTTTTGGGCTTTACATTGCCCTACTGCACACTTTTATACGTACTGCATATATTATTAGTGCGCTTTGATGCCTTTGTGGCGCTAGAGACGTCAGTAGTGATAGTGGTAGACGCCTTTGTGCTTTAAATACAATGTTTTTTCGTGCTATTTTTGGTTTTACCAAAACGTTGCCGTATTTTAGGCGCAAGAGCGGAAGCGCCACAACAGCTAAAACCAACTGCCAAAGCGCTTACGACTATGTCTGTATTAGCTACAAAGGCACTAGATTTCAAAAACTGACAGCAAGTAAGCGGTAAATGAGTGCACGAAAATGAAAATGGAAAAGTTGCGAAATATTCGCAGTATTTGCTTTGCTGCCGCATTGATTTTGTGGTTGCCCAGTAAGGCCTACCGATGCTTTGTGTTGGCTGAATTGCGCCTATTAGGGAGGTGTATGGAAGGCATGTTTTTCTTGCTATTTAGTGTTAGTCAAAGGATATCAGCGAGTCAGCAATTCAGCTTTCCTGGTTTTGTTGGAACAACAGCCAATGGATTCAATGCCGATTTAAGTCAAAAGTGTTGCTGAAAAGGTGCAAAAGCATTCCATCCAAGCAGGTTAAGTCTACAGGGTTTACTTATCTGTAGAGTGGCGTACAAGACGCTAAGGTACCAGAAGTCACTACAGTGTGATTAATTCGATCAAAATTTCAGCCTCTAAATAATGTAGGTTTTAAAACAGGATGCCTAGTTGCTACTTACAGTGTAAATGACCGAGCAGTGTTAGAAAGATAAGCTTAATGATTGGTTTCTAGTGGAGACTGTTCACCTGAGTATGTCGGAGTTCATTATAGCAGCTGCTATAGTTTATACCGAGTTACTTTGATATAATTACTTGAGTCGAAAAAGGTAATTCGAGCCTTTCCATTATACTTATATTAGGTAACCAAAACCACGTTTCGAAACCAGCATTGTTGGGGAAAGAGTTCGTGCAAAACAAGCCTTTGGCCCAAAGATTTAAGCTTTGACATGCGTGTCTCTTTGTTTGGAAAGTCTACATGAAAATATTCCTACAACTACCGATCACTATATAAGAGACTCAGATGTGTAAATTCTATTCGCAAAATTTTAAAACCTATAATATTCTTATTTTGCTAGCGAGATATCGTTTGAAATGGCGCCGGCAACTTCTTTGTATCACATACAGCGCCTACCAATACGATAATGTGATTTTGACCGAACGCCTGTAGTAGCAAGTGAGTTTCGAAATAAAATACCACGAATTAGCAATCTTCGACGATGAGTGGTAGGAAAGGAGGATGTGGCATAAAAGCTAGCAGACCGTTCAAGCTCTGATGATTGTGGCGCATCGACACCTCAGAGAAATACGTGTACTCCTCTTCATAATGCATGATGAACAATGAAAATCCAGCAGCGAACCCACAATGAACGGCTTCTTAGTCAGCCCCTTTGGGTTCTGGACAAGGAGTGTGCATTGGACGTAGAGGGCGAGTGCGTATTTTCCGGGAACATTTTCCCAAGGACAGGTCTCAGTGGACTGGGGTGCAATGTATCCGAGGGTACACCCGTTTACTGTCTATTTCTCCTCTCGAAATACGGTCGTCTGAGATGAGATACATTTCCGTGTTTAAATGGCTTCGTCAACAAATAAAATTGTAGCTATTGGGGTGAGTAAAATTCACGTGTGGTTCAGGAAACGCAATTGCATCCCCAAAAAGTGAACATTTTGTGCGGATTGTGGTCATCATCTGGCCTTATTTCTGTCGAATGTAACGTAATTTGTAAATGAAGGTGCCGTGGTTTTCAGTGAAAGGAAAAGTAGTGTGCCTAGCTTTGCACAACAAACCGATATTCGAAATGTATTTATTATTGATTAAGCAAAGCGGAAGTGCTAAGATCAAGACCTGCTGTATTTTCTGTACTTTAGGGATGCATTTACGGAATATTTCAAATAATTTTTAAGCTGCCATTTATTTTTACAGCATGATTTCTAATAAATGCTCTTGAAAGCCCAAAGCTTCAAAAAAGCTTTGAGGAAAAGCAACTTAGAGCTTTAAGTAGCTTAACAAAAAGCCTATAAGCATTAGGTAAATGACTGAATAGGATTTACGCTTGGTCATTACTAAAGTCTTTAGCATCTTTTGCATTTGTAGCAACAAATACAAAGCAATAAACATTGTTTAAATTGACTTCATTATTATTTGTGCGGATATCAAGTCTATGACCTCGGTATTTTCAGTTGACTTTGTCATCAACGCTTGACCCACAAACAAATTACAAAAATAAACAAAATAATACACATAATTCTCCGCGCTCTCCCTCCACTCCAACCCATCTTTATTAGCTACTATTTGCAACTCAAGTAAATGCTTGGAGTGCGCTTGGAATGCTTGTTGGCTTTGGACGCAACAGCTCTGCAGGGCAACCGCGCACAGCATGCTGCGCCTAGTGTACACAGCAGTAAATTTCAGTGTCGCATTTGCTGTCGTAATGAATGTCAAAGCCTGTGACTTGACATTTACGATTATGACAATGACAACAACGAAGTCGTTATACTTACACAGCGCGCCATAACGCACTCGGCAGAGCGCTATACCGCCTCAATTGCTACAACTCTGCTGTGTTGTCTGTAGTTGTTGTCGCTGCGGTTGTTATGCAGCGTAATGACTAAACGGCCGGTACGACAGAGAACACTGCTGAGCGACTGCACGTTGCTGTTGCTATATTTTCTTTTTGTAATTTAATTTTTATATTTAGTATTTACCGAGTTGTTTATTTGTGCTTGCAACGCTGGCGAAAGTTGCAATTAATATTAATTTAAATTAATGCAAGTAGAATTTTACGATAATGACTCAGCGCTTCCAGCGGTTGCAGAAGCGGCGCTGTGCGGTGGCGAGCGCAGCGGTGAATAAACCGCAAGGAGTGGATACGCGCGACGGAGAGAGCGCGTTGGCGGAAGTTAAGTTCTTTTTAATTAATGTGATAAAGGTTGTAAATGTTGTTTGGCGCTTAAGTATAATGCTGTGCAAAGAGAGCCAGCTACGAACCACGAGGCAGACTGGCGCTTTAATTGTGGCTGGAAAGTGTAATATCCCGCTTAATTCATATTAAATTTGGTCGCTTAAATTTTATGGCTGCTGAGCTCATTTGCATGCGACTGTACTTTGCCTGAGAGACAGTGACAATCACTATATTGATCGGCTAAGGGATAAGGACTTTTTTGGGGAACTTTTCTGGTAGTGGACAACTGAGTAATGCTAATATAAAGTAAGATATAGAGTTTTCTGCATGAAAATTTTCTATAGATGAACCGCTTGAAAGTATTATGTCCCTATGTTTGTAAAAGTCAGGTCTATGATACAGAACTAGACTCATGTTTTCACCAAGTGACAGACTTTTAACTCGACAAAATTACTTTGCGTTTTATAAAAATTATTCAAAGAAAGCTTTCGACCACTTTGACAACAGAATATAGAAAGAGAGTTTGAGAGGTGTAGATCAAATTTACTGGAATTTCAATTCTCGCAAACGCATTTGTCCAACCAAGCTAACTAGCCAAGTTCACAACCAAGTTCACTGGGAAGTTATTGGCGCATAACCCTACTATTATCTCTCTATAAGTCTGGAGTTAAACATCCTCTCATCTTTTCAATAAAAACGAATACGGACAAAATCGTTTTTATTGTGCAGAAATCTATAATATGTTGGACCAAAGACGAAATAAGACCGCCACATCATATAAACGAGCTCTAGTTGTACTCCGAGTGTATTGCCCTTATCAAGCGACTGATTCTATTGTTGGCTGGTATGGTTCATATAGATATATTAGCGAATAAAATTGAAGTGGAATAATTTATGATACAAAATGCCATGCTTTTGAGGCAAGTACATTGTAATATTCAAATAAAATCGAGAGGCTTTGAAGACTAAGAAGTTGCGCTGAGCTTTCACTACTAAGACAAAGCTTTTCGGTCGTTACGTTAAGTTTGGATTTGCTGTGCCGATAAATATCAAAATGTAAGCTTTTAACAGAGAAGTGTGACTCTTAAAGAAAATTTGAATGTGCTCAACGTAAATTTTCTAAAATCGACTACTTGTTGCACTTAAGAGAGGGGTAACTTTGTAAGGTAAGTAATTTAAGCGATGGATAGCTTAGTAAGTAGTTGCTAGCAAAAGCTTATAATGTGTTCTTCTTCACTGTGGTCACAGTTTCAAAGTCTTAAATATTTGTTGTCATAAAAACAATATTAATATAAATATATATATACAAATAAATTTCGCACATATTTTTTTAAGCTTTAAGCTTTCGAGTAAAGCACCATAAAAGCAGTAAAAATAAATAAATTGCCCAACCGTTAACATAACCGTCACCAAAACCGCAAAATGATCACAATTTCTCTTGCCATCAGCATTATTTCTTTTATGCGACTTCATGTATTTGCAGTTATTTACTGCCAGCGTTGCCACATAATTATGGTATGTAGCAAAAAGTGACAGACCATATCAACTATTATTCCTCATTCAACAGTAATAATTTAATACATAGGCACTACAGTTAATATGTTCATAATTTGAACAATACAGCTGAGCGTATTGCTAACTGTTTGCGCGCGAGTGTGCGTTTTATTCTGGTGAAACTGTTATCCTTCTGGCTGATTGGTTGAGTAGGGTCATCAAAATGAATTGAAATGAAAATGCAGTTAATGTGCTAGTGAACGCGTCAGGCAATATAACAAACCTCAAGCGTAACAACAAAAACAAGACGAGAACAATAAAGGCAAAACAATAATATTATGCATGAGCTTAACAGTACGCATGGTTGCATCAAATATGCAAAGTGCTACACAATGACGGCGCCGTCTGCTAGCTGCTATTTACGCGTCAGCCAATCGGCCTCAATTGAGGCGGAAGAGAATTGCTGAGATCGAGAGCGAATAAAGGCATTTGCCATACATATTGATGCCTATATTCAAATTAGTTTGATATGAGGAGTGCGAGGGAGTGATATTTAGCCATGCGGCTTTGCTGCAGGAAATCGCAAGAATTGTTGCAAATTTGCATAACATATTTGCATTTTATACTATAAATTTGCTCATTAATACCGTGAGTCACAACTAGATAAATCTCTACAAATCAATAGGCTCTAAGACTGAGCAAACAGACAGAAACTACTTATACTATAGTATAGGACATTCGAGTTGTGAGTATACAACTAGGTCTAAGGTGATTAAACTGTAAAAATCGTGTAAGCATAAATAATAAACAATATAAAAATGGTATATAGGCAGCTCGAAACATCGGAAGGTACTGGACCTCGGATAGTGGAACCACGCACCAAACTGTCACTACCCATGTGAAGGTTTCCAAGTATTTTTCAAGCTGAAGTCTATGCCAGAAGCAGATGTACAGATATTATTTTAGAGAAAAAACTATCACGGAAAGTCTATTGCCAATCTCAGTGATAGTCAGGTGGATCTTCACGTTCGTTGAAATTAAATCAGTAAATCAATAATCAAATCAACAATGCTACTTGGGTGCTTAAAAACTCTGAACATTGTTACTACGAAAGATAACTTGTATTATCATGGATTCCTGGGCATAGAGGCTTGTATGCAAGAGACCTGCAACACGGTTCCGGCACTGATTTTGTTTTTAATTTCTATAATGAATGATGCTCAAATAGTGGCTACTCTCAAGGAGATATTATACAATAATGCTGTTGGTACCTTACCATCCCTAATAATTCAAGATTATTTATGGTTGATGCTTTTACAAGACTGTAAAAGAAGATATGTTGATGAACGACAAGCGCTTGTCAAGAACCAAAATTTGTGCCACTGCGATATCGTTCTGATTCGCAGTGAATCTTAAGTGGTCTTATAAACTACTTGCTCCTAGCTAAATCAATCACAACTCAATTGTAGGTGTTTTGACGTCGATCTAGGAGGATACAGAAAACTGCGTCTAACTTGGAACCAGTAATAACACCAATAACAATGTCAGCCTCAAAATGCAACACAGAATAGCTTTTGCCAACAGGTGCTACTTCAGACTGAGTAGGAAAAAAAAGTTCTCTCTCGACGAACAAAGACCAAACTTTACAAGTCACTTATCATCGCCGTCCTGCTATATGGTGCAGAGACATGGACGATGATAAAATCTGATGAGTTGGCGTTACGATTTTTGAGAGTAAGGTTGTGCGGAAGATTTATGATCCAATGTGGCAACTGCAGTCGATGGAACGATTAGCTGTACAAGGTACATAGTTCAGAGAATGAAAAGACAGCGGCTATGCTGGCTGGGTCATGTCAATAAAAATACTCCAGCTCTGAAAGTATTGTACGCAGTACCTGCCGGGAAAGCAGAGAAGGAGTAAGAACGACTGACGCGTTGTTGTAAACTCGGCCATAACCGATGTCTATGCCAATAAAGAAGAAGAAGAACAATTTTAGAAGTCTAGGTAAGTATGAGATCAGAGCACACCAAAAGTAGTGGGAGAAGCGTTATTAAAGATTATTTATTTAGTATTCACCAGGTAGATTTTTTTATGAAAACTTGTTTTTAGGATCAGCCATAACCTATCTAATTAAAAAATAGTTTAAGTTGGGTTAGGTTAGTTTCCTTATGGTACCAGATAAAAAAGAGATAAGACTGAAAATATTTATTATAACCATAAATAATACTTTTTCTGTTAAGCATCCGCTATACTAATACTATACCAGAAAATATGACCCAAATATCTGGCAACGCTGCAAAAATAAAATCATTACATTCTTTGACACACCCACATGCAATGAGGCATACGCGTACAAATTTAGCGCTTATCGGCTTGTAGCTCGAAAACTTAAGTAAAAGTTATCTGCTACGCCATTAAAATAAAAATAAATCGAAGAAAAGAAAGAGTAAAAAGTTTACAAGAAATGCATAAAATTCACTTAAATCTCTTGCATGCCTGCTGGCTATACAATATACTATATAAATGGCTGTGTGCGCTTGGTATGCCGGTACGCGCGCATTCTATTGACCTCAGCACGCCCGTTGCCACCCACAGACTTTGCCTTCCGGCCACAGTTTTGCGTGCTACGCAAGCAACGGCAGCATTTCCGCTTAATCTGTGCATTTTATTTACAGCTTATTTCGCTTTTGCATGCAAAATACTATAGACTATATACATATATATATATATAATATATATCGGTATGTACATATATATATTGTATACACAATCTACTGTGCGTGCTAAAAGCATTGGGCCAACAGACAGCTGGCGCGTTAAAGGCAAGCAAGCGCATGCTAAAATAATACGCCAGGGCATATGGCCGTTGGCGGTGTTGCCAGCTGATCGCAATGTGCGTGCGTGGCTTATGATAAAATTTTAAATACAATTTATTACGTTTAAGCAGTTGCGTGGCGGGGTTTAATGCTTGCAACGCGCCGTGTGCAATTGCTGGCAATAACTTTGCGGCGCTTTTCAATATTTAAATATTATTTTATTTACAGTTATTGTTGTAGTAACGTGTTTTTTGTTGCTGCGCCTGCGTTGGGTGCGCAGCATACATTTATTTGTGTAAGTATGACCGTAGCGCTGCGTACAGCCGCGCTCAGCGCAACCTGTTCCACGGCGCCGCCAGCCGGTTTTGCGGCCTTTTGAAGACGCCATTCAACAGCAGCGGCAAATACATAATTGCAAATTTTTGCGCCATTTACTTGAGCGCTGTTGGCGGCAAGTGCATGCTACCACACATTTCTTTTTCATAATTTTCATGTCAATATTGTCGTGGCCGTGCGGCAAGTATGCGTGAAGATGTGAACATATCATTTCATAATGGCGTTTAAACTTGTAAATCGGGCTATGAATTTTACGGTTTTCTCTTTGCTGCACATTTTCATTCATTTATCCGCTGTTTAAAGCCACAATTTTGGTTCGTTGGCCGCAACGCAAATAAAAATATGACGCAAGTGGGTTGCTTGTGTTGATGACACTCGTGTACGCACATTACAGGGTTGTATTTAATTGTGCTATCGCTGTAAATAATACAGGCACGCATGCGTGTGTGGGCATACGCGTTGTGGCAGGATGAAACGTGCGCGTTATGCGTGCATTTTAATTAATTTGCGGTTTTACGTATTGCACTCTTGCGCATTTCGTTAAAGAAATTAATTTATCAAATGACAAGCGTGCTGGCAAGTGTTGGTAAGCGACGCGGAAGCGTTTTCGTAGATAATGTTGTTCAGTGAGTAGTGTAATTCGGGCTGCTTTGATTGATGATTGTACTTCAATTAAGGCGGAAAGGGAATTGACAGCTTTATAAGCCGAAATCGCAAGGAGTTAGGGCGTGGTGTGGGCAATGGCTTCATGATGTCCAGCGCCTGGTCGATAATGGTATTGCGCGCGTTTTATTTGATTTATTTTCGAGTCATACTTGTAAGAATTTAATACAAAGGGCTTATTTAAGTAATTTATATTGATTTATTTTTTATTAACTTTGACTTATTCACATCTGGTAAAGGCAAATGTAATGAAACGGGCAGGTTTGCATCGTTTTCAGTTTTTTAGAAAATGCAAAAACAGGCAATATACCATCCAAAAGTAGAGATTTAACGAATATTAGGTCCACTCCTTTTTTTAAGGAGGAGGTAAGGTATTTTTTTTAGTGATGAACTTTCATTTTTTGATTTCAGATGATCCAGCAAGAGTTATGAGGGGCACCGCAATTCAATTTTTTTCGAGACCCGTCCGGAAAATTGCTGCCATTGCCGTATTTTTTATTATTTCCTTGTAAAAAATTGATAAGACATTTTTCGAGTGTCATACTTCAATGTACCATTGGTTGGATAAATAAATTTTAACTATGACCTCAGGAAAAAAATCACAAAAACATGGCTTTTTTCGTATGATTTGACCTTACCCCCCCTTAAGTAATGAAGAAATTCGCTATATTTAAAAATGTTTGTATAAAAAAGCGAAGAATGACACGCAAATTAGTTAAGTTTGCGGAGACGATGCTGTATCAGTTCGTGTAGCACAACAATGGCTCGCTCGCTTCCGTTCTGAAAATTTCGATGTGAAAGATGCACACCGCTCTGGTTAACTAATCGTTGACAAAGTCGATGGAAAAGGTTACTGTAAAGATTGATCAGGACCCTCACATAAGCAGTCATGATATCGCTAAGGAACTTAACATTCATCACCAAACGCTTTTGAACCATTTAAAAATGGCTGGCTACAAAAAGAAGCTCGATGAAGACACATGAATAGTCTGTGAAAAATTTAATGGACCGCATTAACATCTGCGATTCTTTGCTTTAATGAAATGAAATCGCAGCATTTCTGAAGCGAATGGTAACAGGAGACAGAAAGTGGCTCAAATACGACAATAATTTGTGAAAAAGATCATGATCCAAGCGTGATGAAGCTCAACAAATGTTCGCAAAGCCAGGATTTACGAATCGAAAGTTTATGCTGCGTGTTTGGTGGGATTGGAAAGGAATCATCGGTTATGAGTTGCTCCAGCTTGATCGAATGATTGATTCTGCATTTTACTGTCAACCGCTGATGAGATTGAAGCAAGCTGTCGAAAAAAAACTGGCAGAACTGATCAACAGAAAGGACTTCGTCTTCCATCAGAACAACGCTAGACCACACACATTTTTGATTATTTGTCAAAAACTGGGAGCGCTTGGCTGGGAAGTTTTGATGCATCTACCATATAATCCTTACCTTGCACCATCGGACCACCATTTGTTTCGGTCAATGCAGGACTCCCTTAATGGAGTAACATTGGCTTTAAGAGAAGCCTGTGAAAATTACTTGTAGAAGTTTTTCGCCGAGAAATCAGAAAAGTTTTAATGTCTCTAACGGAAAAATGGACAATGTACCATTTTGGTTCATTAAAGTTCAATATAAATATAAAAAAAATAAGTTGATGTTTGATTAGAAATACGAAAGAAAGAAAGGGTAGTCGACCCTATATTTTAAATAAAAAAACACATTGTACTTGGAATATAGGAAGGTAAGTTTGCACCAAATTTCACGAAAGATATTTTTTTGTACCAAATAAAAATGAAAATCTCAGAACTTGGATATATCAATTTTTCAAAAAAGTTTTGAAGTTCTGTGAAATAGAGGAAGATCTTCTCATTGCCTGCAACTTTCCTAAATAACTTTTCTCTAATATGCCTCGTAGTTTTGCCGCAAATCACGATAAGTCGATTGTAACCCTGAAAAATTCAACCACATCCTTTTCTTGCAGTTAGTTCGTCCGTTATCTAATTTAACTTTAAATTTTGTGACTTTATTTTTGTTTCCAATTGGTTTTATACTACTATGATGTTTTTCGTTTTCTAAAAATACTATTTACCCAAGTCTATAAGAAGATATTTCCAATTTGGACCCCAAACTTCAACACAAAGGGAGATCAAATGTATTGAAATTTTTTCAGAATTAATAAGTTAAAGCATTGCAGGCAGAGATATGTTGGATAAACTCATACATTTATTTCAATGCTCGGTTCTAAGGTCTAGAACTCAAATTCCAAACGTTGCGATTTCTAGTCTTGATAATCGTTGAACGTTTGGTATACTATACCTTGCTGTACTAATGATTCGAGCGCTTAAATGACGTCATTATAGTCTATAACCTCTCTCAGTAAAACAGCTGACTCAAGCTCAAATCAAAATCTCAGCGAGTTTTCGATTGTTTTGTAATGAAGCTTCCTACAAACCAGCTAATGGTGGAAGTAGATTAATAAAAATAATGGCTGCTACCATAAAGATCCTTAGGCTTAACATATTTTCAAGAAATAGTCATAAATAACTATGACAGTCCTCCGTGAAAAAACTATCTTCTCATTCTTACGACAGTCATATCTATGTAACACGACATGCCACTGAGCTGGTGGGAATAGAAATTGTATGCTTAAGTAAGTTCGTATTCTCCTCAAGGCGCTTTGCCGACTTATTCGAACGGATACTGCATATAGTATTTCAGTATAATCCCACCTTGAGAACCAGCCATTGAAATTTCCTAATGTTCCCAGAAATGTTAAAAATTAGTGTAGGAATCATAAATGACTATGCTATGCTTTGCAAAAAAGCGTTATAATAAAAGTATGTTAAAGCTACTCCTGAAAACTTGTTAAGCTTATCTTAACTGTATTTCTCCACTTTTGTCCCAACAATAAATATAAATACACATGTGCTATATTTTGTTAAATTAAATTTTCGCTCTAAGATCTTACGAAATCCCACGACTTATGCTCGTTAGAGCCTTTTGTTGTCTATGCATTGTCTACGTTGCTTCCTGTAGCACATTTTACACGGATTACGACTTAGAAATATCGAGGCATTTAATATGCTGAAAATGACAGCGATTGTCGTGACAACAAATGCGGGTGGCAGCGTACGTGTACTCGCCTATCGCTGCGGCTGAGCGAGCGAGTATGCGTACAGCTATATTTTTATGCTAGCTGCATATATATATGTACATAAATATATAGATGTGAGCATCGTTGTGTAGCAGCATCGCCCAAAACACGCTAACGACTGCGAGGAGCCGCACTGATAAAGACCCGAACGCTCAACAGCGGCGCTGAATTGGTTTGGTCTATTTAAAAATTCACAAAGCATTCGACGCTGTTGAACGGTTGCAAGCACACACTTTGATTACTCAGCTGAGGCGTTGAGGGGTATCTGACGATGGCGACACCAGCGCAACGTGTGTGCTAGCGCCAGCGCTGCATGGTAGGCAAGACAGCTACGCGTATCTAGTGGAACGTGCGCGGCAAGCGTAAAGAAAACCGAAAATGGGGCTGGCAAGCCAGTAATAGCCTCCAAGAATTCAATACAAATGTGGCTGTTATGCCTACGCTACTTGCGACTCATCAATGCCGACACTTAGTATGCAACTCACATGCGCCAACGCGCGCAAATGTCTACTTTTCGGCGCATGCTGAGGCTGTAATGCAACTTAAGTGTGTGTGTGTGGGTGCGCTATTTGTATGAAAAAGGGGTCGCAATCGGCAAGTTGCAAATGACAGCATTAAAGTTTAATTTTAAGTAAAACAAAAGGCGGACAGACCCTCGTGCGGCCTGCCAATTTTGCTTGTCCACATTGCAATTTTATTTATTTTATTTTTTTTTTCATGCGCTGCTACTCAATATGCCAAACATGCGCGCCACATAATAGTAAAATTTATGTGCGAATGTGGCAGCATTGACGCACATGCATCGCATACACATGCAAAGCGTGCTGCGAAAGCCTATAAGCCTTTATGTATGCTATGATAATAAGCATGAAAAAGAGTGCACTGTCATTGCCATATAAACATGAGAAATTACAATGAATTGAAGTCGTCCTAGTAGTTGTTGTATTTAGTAGTGGTGGTGGTAGTAGTTGACATATAAAAGCCAACCAATGCGCTTGGCGTGCTTTTAGGCGCATGCACCCGCACAAACACATAAAATATTTGCTATCTTTTGCTTGTAACGGGCTCATAAAATCAAAATAAAAATGGCCTTCTTATGCTAAAGCGCTACGTGTTTGATTTAGAGCGCACACACATGTACAAGCTGGCATATGTACGCCCCCATATGTATGCTATGCTTCTACAAACACAAGCAGCAAAACTGCGCGCGCCCACAGTCAGTCTCTCTGCTTCCATTTCTCCCCTTTCGTTGGCAGTTTCCAAACTATTTCCACTGCACTGCACTTTATTGGTTTTACATTTGCTTGATTTTGCTTGTACGCTTGCTTTTGTTGCTCGGGCGCGTGCCTTTAGCCTGAATGCAGCTTAAGCACCTATAAATATGCAATGAATGTTGTTCAAAAAGTCGTTAATACGGCCCAAGTGTATAGGTGGGGGTGCTTACGTATATGTATGTATATATGTATATATGGTCATGTGTGTATGTACATATGTATATATTTGTATATGTGTATTTGTAAACATAAAAGTATGTGTGTGTATGTTAGTTTAACTTAGTACATTACTAGCAAAGCTTAGAGAATTACACATAACATACATGAATAAATATATTGCTTTCGTATGTGCGTATGTATATATTTATCATTAGGTGCGTGCATCATATTGCTCAGTGCAAATTTAAGCGACCAGCTTTTTGTTGTCACTTTTAGACAACTTGTGACACGAGGCTTTTACTTGTAAGTGCTCTGTTTTGACATATATAGATCACAAGGCGACGAGTTATTTTTAAATTTTTAATTTGTCTATTAGATCCGTTGAGTGGATAATCGTTTGACGACTGTCAAGTTGACTAAAATAAGTGCGAATCGATTTTTTATTGAAACGCGGTCCGTGGGAGGGCGCCAGTTAATTATAGTACTGAATCGTTCAAAAATGCTTTTGCAATGCCGTAAAAGTTAATCGTCGATGAAAATTTCATTAAAATTTGTTATTATTTTTTCCATTAATTTAGACGTTTTCTTTTATGTGTGGTTTTAGGCCTGGAAAATCAGACCAGTTATTCACTATGCGTCAAATCTTGGAAAGACCCGTGAAAAGAGGGTCGACATACACAACCTCTTCATCGATTTCAAAGCTGCACAAAAGAACCTGTCTTTATGCTGCTATGTCTGAATTTGAGCAATACCAAAAGCTCGGTCAGGATAGGAAAAGACATCTCCGAGCCGTTCGATACCAAACGAGGTTTCAGACAATGCGACTTCTTCAATCTACACCTGCAGAAAATAATTCTTCTATAAGAGTGTACAGCTGCAAACGTACGTCGATTATGCCGCTTTCTATAGACTGGATAAGGAAGCGAAGCAATTTGTTTGGTAGTTAACGAAAGCAAGGCAAAATATCTCCTGTCATTACACAAACAATCGTGGCACTCGCGGCTTGTCTTCCACGTCACTGTTGACAGCCATAACTCCGAAGTGGATAATTTTGTCTATATTGGAACCAGTATTATCGCCACTAACCTCGTAATTCGAAAGATTTATGGTTCTTGCCGCTTTGGCAACAGTGAATATCGTAGTCGATAGAACGAGCTGTACGAGATACTCGTATACGACGTCATTGTAATCTTATAGTTCAGCGAACTAAGAGAAAGGGGCTACGCTGGCTAGGTCATGTCGTCCCAATGACATGACATTAACCGTCACTGTCGTAATGTTGAAGAAAAGAGTTATTCTAAAAATTTGTGAATTTTCGAACATTTAAAATCCTTAACATTTTAGTCATGATACTCAAATGAAATCAAACGTTTCAAATGTAATGCAGTGGGAACAATGGCTACGAAAGGTCTTTTAGTATGTACAAGGTGCGTTCCATAGAAAAAAGGACTTAGAAAAAACAGAAAAAATTGTTTTTTAGGCAAAATCTATTTATTTTAATCAAATTAGTCTCCTTCTGTTTCAATACAGCTTTTTGCACGGTCCAAAAGCATGTCGAACGTGTGTTTTAGTTCGTTATGGCCGTCAGTATGTCGGTGCAAGCCTTTTGAATAGCATCTACGTCTCCTTTCATAGGAAAATGCATTTTTTTGAAAAGGAAGAAGTCTCACAGTGCCATATCAGGTGAATACGTGAGTGGTTAATGGTTAATGGATTTTTGGTTAAATAATCGTCCTTCGAATGCTGGATTCTGAGCAATTTTTGGTCTTCAGCCAATTTCTGCGGAACAAACCATGCACACACCTTTCGTAAGCCCAACTGTTCAGTCAAAATGCGATAAATCAATGTTTTGGAGATGTTTAATTCCATTTCCATGAATTTCAATGATGATTTCGGCTGATTTTTTATGAATTCACGCACAGTTTCGATAGAACTTCCGGTGATCACGGATTTTGATTGGCCCACATGTTGATCGACATTAATGTCCTCACGATCACTTTGAACCGTTGAAACCACCCGTGCACTCTGCTACGGGATATACAATCATCGCCATAAACTTGTTTCATCAGTTGAAACGTTTCGGTAAAAGTTTTACCAATTTTAAAACAAAATTGAATCTTGGCTCTTTGTTCGAAACTCATTTTCGCACAAACATACTGACACTTAAAACACAATAACTTCACTTTCAATCTATGAAATGCCATGAAATTCTCACTGGACAATTGATAAAAAAAGATTCTAACGAACCAGGGGCACTATATTCAAAAAGTCCAGTTTACTTTGAAACACCCCTTGTAGAAAGTCCATCTTTATTTTAGAACTATTGGTTTTGTTGTTTAGATTTTTTTTTAATTTTTTTCTTCTTTTAAAAGGTATTGCTGTTTGTATATATTTTTTTGAACAAAAGTGGGTTTCAAAATATAAATATGAGATATTTTTAGCATTTTTCTGTAGAATTCAACTGTTAAGGGTCCTGTGGTTCCGAATAATGCAATAACTCTACACTTACTTGTGTTCAGAACTTTGAATTATGGGTTTTTATACACCATAAATAACAAATAATACCTTGAATCATCTGGCGGGATTATAATAATTAGACATACCTAGAACGAGAGAGAAGAATATGAAGTTAATTAATATGCTTATATCATTTTGTTTTGAAAAATTTAGAAGACTAATTTTGAAAGCAATGGTGGTAATAATATTAAAAATAATAATAATAATAATAATTACAACAATAAATAATATAAATATAAATAGTACTATTTATTATTATTATTATTATTATTATTATAATCAGAATATTATTATTATGATGATGTGACAATAATAAATATCAGCAAAAACAATTTTCATTGTGGATATAATTTTTTTTTACCCATAAACTGTGAATTGTCTATTGTTATCTGTTTCCAATCCCTAACTCTAAACTTACCAATTATCTACCCCTTCCCTTTTTAACCCAAAATCAATCAAAGTAAATAAATTAATTTGCTGGCCATTAACTTTCACTCAACCCTAAGCATTGTCTGGCTTTAATGAAAAGCAATACAAAAAACTTCTCACAAAAAACTACGTCTGTATGTGTGGTGCAAGCGCCTTTCACCACACTCTCCACGCGAAAAGCCAAAAAAAAAATAATTATTTAACAAACTCCAAATTCAACAGAGTGAATAAATCAATAATTTTAAAATAATACAAGTGAATGGTGAAAGTGAGGTCCCCGTGCACTAAGTGAATTGACACAAATCCTAATACACGCGGCCGACTTTTAGTTAGCAGGCGCTGCATATGCTGGCCACGGCACCGCCGTAGCTGCCGTGGCGGTCGACCGTGGCTAACAAGTGCCTGGCGCTTGCCAATCGAACGAGCAGCAATGGCAAACAAATACATACGTACATGTATGGGTATATGTTTTGTCAGCCAGTCAACGTTGCAGGCCAAGCCAGGCGCGCCAGTGACTGATAGGCGCTGCCAGCTCGTTGAAGGAAAACACTTGGAGAAAATCGCTATTGACTTTGCGTCTATTGCTGAGCATGCAAATATACATACATATTTATGCAGATATATTCACTGCTATTATATGCATATGCCTGTAGCTGTTTGTATATTTGTATAGCTTTATTCTTTCGGAAAAGTTTTCCAGCCCGCGCGCTGTACAAAGCGTACAAACTGAATTGTTGCTAAAGAATCGCTGGAAAATGCTGGCGGGAAAAAAGTTATTGTGGCATAGAAAATGTTTCAGTTGACCTAGAAATCAGCAGTCAACGGCAACGCTGCGCCGTAAAAAAAAGTAGCATGCTATTCCACTTACATGGCTTGAGTGTATAAGTAAGTATTTTTGTTGAGTGCAAAAAGCGACTCAATTGCAAATCAATGTCGTGCTTAATGAGGTCAACAAATCAAACAATAAAAATCATTTAGTTTTCTTTAAGAAAATAGCGGAAAAGCGCTGTTGGCAAAAAGTAAGAATGGCAATTGTGGCAAGCAAAAGTGTTGCCGTTATAAACAGCCATTAGAAGTTTGAGCAAATAATAGCGCAAACTGCCATTGGCGTCTTTAAGCGTGTAGCATAATAAAAGCCTGATAATTTAAAGGCATAAGAAGAAAATGTGGAATGAAAGGAAGAGAATTTGAAAGCAAATAAAAAAGTTTGAAAAATTCTGCTAATAAAAAATATTAAATAGTGAGATATATTTGACACTATTAAAGTTACTAAATATAGTATGTTTAATAGCAGTTATTTTGACAGTGACAGATTTGCATTTTTTGACAGATTTCTAATCAAATCACCAATTTGAGGATCAAAATGCAACGCTAGATATATTACTCAAACATTTTTGAATTATTTCAATTAATCATCCTACTCGGCTATGTTACGAAGCTACGAATATAAAAACCTTTTATTTTTTCACTGTGAACTGAAAGGGAATGAAAGACATTAGGAGAGCGAGCGATAAGGAAAAAATAGCAAAATAGAGATAGAGAAGCGTCAACAAAAGAAAGAGATAAAAGAAGAAAAAAGAGATACAAACAGAGAGAGAGAGAGAGCGCATCTGAGCGAGAGATAATGAAGGAGATAGAAGAGAAAAAAATATATAGTTAGAGGGAGAAAACATCTGAGCGGAAGAGAGAGAAAGAAAACAAAAGAAATAACGAGAAATAAGAAGGAAATAAAGAAAAACTAAAACAAATAATGAAAAAATGGTAAATAGAGATCGAGATAAGCGAAAGAGAGCGACATATTGAAAGAAACTCTGAGAGAGAAAGGAACCGAAAAAATGTAAAGAGAGGAGAAGAAGTGAAAGAGAGCCAGAATTTTACAAAATACTGAAAACTGAATAATTTACCAGTTATGTAACTGAGAGAGTCAGAGAATGTGGCTTAAAAGCCTTTGGTATTGATTTGATGTTTGACCACAGTATAAACTAGTCGGTGAATTAATCATCAATATTTTCCCATCAAGAAGCATTACTTTATATGCTAAAATTTATAAATAACCCAACCCGTCTTGAAAGTCTTATTTCGAATTAAAGTTGATCTTTAGCACGCGGAATTTAAGTAAATATTAATGTCATACAGTCATAACTATTCAGCGGCAACTGTCAGAGAATATATGGCAGTCACAGAGAGCCTTTCAAAAATTTGGTGCAAAAATGCAAAAATGAAATTTGCCTTCCAAAGTAAAGCCATCACAACGGTCTTATCAGTCGGCAGCGCGCCAACGGCTATCATGCAAAACTTTTCATACGCGACACGACTTGAAAAAGTTTAGCGCCATCACTCCTACGTCGGCCAGGAAGTGCAAAAGGTTAGTCAGCGGCAGCAAGGAAACCAAGGATTCGGGCTTTCACACAAACATGCTTACAAACTGCATTGCAAACTTTGCAAACGCATTTCGTATGCAATGTCCACAAGCTATATACCCGCGTGTACGCGCTGCGCCGCTCTCGCGCCAGCCAACCATTTGAGTGCCGCCTTAGCGGCGCTTAGCTTCCATTTTTAAACAGATGCAAACTCAGTGTTGCATTTCAATGGACAATAGTTGTAGTGCTCGCTAGTTTGGGCAGCAACAGCAACAACAGCGCTTGTTATGTGTTTTTGCCGCCAGCTATGAGTGCGGCGCACATGCCACGCGCACTAGAGGGCGCACAGCAGCAGCACATTGAAATTGAAAGTTTTTCAGCTGGCACGTTATGCACTCAAGTCGGCTAGATTAGTAGTGTGTTGCTAAGTGGGCGTGTGTGTGCGCGCGCATTGCTAGCAAGAAAAGCGCAATTGCTGTTGTTCGTGCAACTTTTACACAGCGCTCGCCTCATTTCACCACACCACCTATAACACCGGTCCACATGGTGCATAGTGCTCACAGCTTCGCAGTGCTGTTGCAGCAAGCACTAAGCCTGAATTTCATGAATGGGTATTTGCAATTGTTGAGCAGCCGCTTGCTGCTTGCCACTTACCACTTGCCACTTGCTCCTATCATGCGCTTTTGGCGCCTTAATCCCTTGCATTGTTGACTTTTTGGCGCAAGGGTTTACTGCGCGCTGCAAAAATCTATGAGTAGCAGCCTGGCATTGTTGTTGTTGCAGCGCATAATTATTTGCTTGAGCAGTAATTGTTGTGTTGTAGCAAGTTCTGCTTAAAAACTTTAGCCAACATTTCAATGAAACTGAAGAATATGTATGTAGTACATATGTACATCTATAAAGCTTGCAATGAAATAAGAGCCTCGAGGCTTTTGCAAATGCAACATGTAAGTTTTTTTCGCAGTGCAAAATATGTTTTATGCTTTGTAGTACAAATTAATGCTAAAGTTTTTAACAGCAAAACTAATTATGTAGGGATTTTGTGCGAAATGCAAAAGAAAAATTTTAACACGAAAATAATGCAAATATTTACATCGGAAGCATGAAAAATGCGCGGAAGTTTAAATAGAAAAAAAAACCGAAATCAATTGCTATTAAGACATCATTCCAAGAAAAAAATAGAAAATAAAATAATAGTTGCAATTTTTTGAAAACTGTGCCGCTCCGCAGAAGTTGCAAGATTTTATTGGTATTTACTAGAAAGAGCTTCATAACGCAGCCCTCTGAAAGATGAGAGCAGAAATAAAAGTGAAAGATGATTGAAAAAGAATAACGTTCGTTCATAGTCTGAAGATGAGAGCAAAAATGAGAGTGAATGATTAAATGATTAATGAGAAAGAATAACGTTACAAGAAGATCCGAGGGAGGTTCAACGATGAGGTCCATTTCTGGCGCAATGGGTATGTAAACAAGTAAATTTGCATTTGGGATGACGAGCAATTTGAAGAGATACAAGAACTGCCATTTCATCTAGAAAAACAACGGTTTGATGTGGCCATTTGGCCGTGATCGACTGGCCACCAAGATCGTGTGATATCATAGCGTTAGACTCTTTCTGTGGATATGTGTAAATTCTAAAATCTACGCGGTTAATCCTGATTCGATTCAGGCCTTGGAGGAATATATCAGGCGTTTCATTCGCCAGTTACCAGTCGAAACGCTCGAACGAGTTATCGAATATTGGCTTCAATGGATGGACCATCTGAGACGTAGCTGCGGCCAACATTTGAAAGAGTTAATCTTCAAAAAATAAATTTCAAAGAATGTTCTTCCGAATTATGTTAAACATTCTTCATTAAATTTGAAGTTGCTGTGAAACAAGTTTTCTCTTGAAATAACTAAACTATTGATAAAAATCTACTGATAATCAATTTTTAATTTTTCTTAAGCATTTGTTATCATTAACTTGTGTTAATTATAATTTATACCCCTATGTAATTATTCCTTATTTACTAACCGATTATTATCAAAAAGCTTTCATATATCAAACCATAAAATAAAGAAATTATGCTCTGAAAAGGTTTACAGTTCTAAATTTTTTTAGTGAAAAAAGTTCCCTCTCTTCCTTGTTGTTGAAATTACTCTCTACTGAGTGAAAATTTCTATTTTGTGAGTTGTTACTGGAAAATGTTCAGAACAACGCTATTTTTATATGATGTTTGTTTTTAATTGATTAGCGATAACATGACGGCTATCGATAGCGTATCGATTATCGATAACATATCAATTATCGATAACATATCAGCTAATGATAACATATCAGTTATCGATAACATGCCAATTATCGATAACATATCAATTATCGATAACATTACTTTTGTCTATTTTTTAAATTGTGATTGTGAATAGTGGAAAGTGTTCAGAATAGCGCTATTTTTGTATGATGCTTGTTTGTTATTAATTATCGAGAACATACCGATTATCGATAACATATTGATTACCGATAACATATCAATTATAGATAACATTCGTCTTATCTATTTTTTGAATTGTGATTGTGAATAGTGGAAAGTGCTCAGAATAGCGCAATTTTTTTGTAATGGTTGTTTGTCAATATTAGTCAATTGCCGAACCACTCCATACTTTTTTATTGACCGCTGTGTTCATTGACTGTTTAGAAAAAGCTCAGTTTATAAATATATTGTGTGTACTTTTTATTACAATGAAAAATATTGAAACGCACTCGTTTTTGCTTGTCATATGTCTAAGCGCCTTTTTGACAGCTGACTAATTCAGTTATATTTCGTAAATTGCACTCACATATTGAGCACTTGAGCCATAACTCAATTTATTTCGCTACAGATTTATTATTCAATTAAGCCGTGAAGTTGAAATTTCGCGCATCACTGCATGATTCACAATTGTTTTCAAGTTCAATGCAATAATTCAATTACGTTCTAAGCACAAAAAACAAAGAAATAAGGAAAAATTAAATAAAAATTGGCGCAGCCCACAGCTGTTATCAGCAAATTTTAATCTAATTTCACACAATTGCCGCCATAATGAAGCCGAATAAAATGGAAAATATAGCAAAATGAGAGCACATTCATTGTCAGAAGTGCCGTTAGCATGTGTTAGCTGTTAGCACCTCTGCAAAACTCGCTGGCTTTTGATATCGATATATCTCAATTGCGAGCATTCGATCTACTAAGTAAGAGCTATAATTTCCAATTGAAGTATGCTGTCATATATACATATATGTGTACATATGAATATATACAAGCATACATATGCCTGCAGGTCCCGCTCGATAGCCAGCCAGTTTTTCATGCCTGCTTCTAGTGAAGGATGCCACCGTTCGTGCTCGGCATCTTATCTTCCTATTGGCATCTGATGCATCATTTGACGCCGCAAACATACATTAATATTTACTCATACGCTCCACGGCAGCAGCATTCATTCACGCACAGCGCACACACATGCCGTTCATTTAACCGTGCCTTCGACGCTTTGGCTGCTTGCGCGCCAAACAGTAGCGAATGCTTCGCTGGGGTGTTGGCCGCAAACGCCACGCGTCTTCTGCGTACTTCAATCATGCTTGAGAAGCTGCCGCTGCTGATGCCTCGGCTGCTGCAATCATTTGCTCATATCGCTTCAATTTAATTTATTACGCTTAAATTGATTTTCAATTACTTTTCACTCGTATTCCGGCCAGCAGTGGCAGAGCGTGGCAGCGGTACGACGCCGCAGCGGCGCCAAAAGTTGCTTGTTTGCTACATTCTTTCTTGAGATCTTATTTTCCTTTTCCGCTGCTGGCATCTTTCTTTAATATAATCGTCGGAAAATGAGGGCATCTTTCGCCAGAAGCGTTGAAAGTTCGCCAGAAGCGCGAATGAGTACGTCTTCTAGGGATGATAGCTTGGCATGTTACAAGCGGCAGCGTTGCGATATATATAAATTATTGTTTTTGTACATATTTTATAACAAGCTTTCTTAAGTGGGAGCTTCTTAAGCTCGGAAAATTTTCAGATGTTGTAATTATAACCATAAAATTTGGAGCTAATTTAAGAATACAAAAATTGATTTTAGAAAAATTATAGATTGTTGTCAATTGATTTATATAGTGTATCGATATGCACTTTTATCGATATTTTATTATAAACTATGACATTTATTATATTTATATTTATATATATCGAATTATGTACCTATGCAACAATCATACCTCACATGCAATATAGGATAACCGATTGTTTAAGTTTAAATATGCATGGTAGAAGTCGACTTTTAATCGATATAAATGTATATCGACATATGGTAATATATAGTATATATTAAAATAGTGGTCATATGTAATTATAACTCCAAAATTATAGCGCGAGATGAAGTAATTCTTAACTGTTAATTAATTATTAATCGAATATTAAAAAAATTAAAATGAAAATAATGATGAATTGATTTATGGAAGAATAATCGATCAAAGTTATAAAAACTTGACGAATACCATATACTCAATTTCATGTTTAATTAATTAATAATAATCAATATCTGTACATACTAAGCTGTTGAAACAACGAAACTATCGATAAATCCGATTAAAAACCGATTATCAATTTATATCTTTGATTTACTAAGTCTTATCAGTAATAATGATTCTAGCCGAAATATAATGAAATCTAATAAAATATAGTAAGCAAATTAATAAGCTTTTGAAATCACTTAAATATCGATAATTTATTGGTGTGTATATAGGAACTGGTATAAAATACTTTGATTTTGGTAAAAGGTTAGAAAGTGCGTAATGTAACCACATAAAAAAATTATAAGTAAAAATCGATTAAAATTTTTAAATTATTGTTATCGATAACTTGTTTTAAAAGAAAGTAAAATTAATCAACTTAAGACGGTTAGGTCACTAAAAAAGCACAATTGCCGCTTTTGGGACGAAGTGCGATCTGAAGAGATTTAAATGTAATCACACATAGGTTTAAAAGCAAAAATCGATTAAAATCGATAAATTATTTATCGATAATTTTATTTAAAAGAAAGTAAAATTAATGAACTTAAGACGCTTATGTCACTAGCTAAAAGTGTAATGAAGCTGTGACGATTACAATCGGTAAATTATTTATCGATAATTTTATTTAAAAGAAATTACAATTAATGAACTTATGACGCTTATGTCATTAGCTAAAAGTGTAATGAAGCTGTGAACGATAACATATTTACATATATATATAATCGTTTATCGAGTTGTGGAAAAGTCGATTAAAAATTGATTGCAGTCATTAACTGAATGTACCACACTTATAGTAGGTCTTAGATAAAGTAAAAAGGCACATAGTTGCAATGATTTTACTGTCTACCAAAGTTTTTAGCGCAAAAGTGTGAAAATCGATAAGAAAATCGATGTGAATCATGTGATAAAAAAAAAAAAAAATACATTCATTTAACAAGGAGAGTAAATCAAATACATTTTTAAAATTTATTTTACATGTCTTCAGTGCTCTTATAAATGTATGCTAGCAGTAGCACAAAACCTATATTTTGAGCCCAGTCGCTATAGAAACTATTAGTTAATGCAAGTGCCGTTATTAATTACTGTTATTAATGCACTCAACAACCACACTTTCATAATTTGAAATTTTTTATAGTAAACGGCAACCATTACTTGTTGCTGTTGTGAATTCTTGAGCACATAACCTATAAACGCATTCGGAACAGTTAATTGTCTCCACTCTCATTGCGTTCGATATGAAAATGATTTACCGTTAGTAATGCAAACTTCATTTCGTAATTTGTTTGCAATTATCTTTAACCGTACCGCTATTTTCAATAATCTTGCTGCCATTTTTAAATTAACGCAGTAAAATAGGTTTTATTTTTTACAGCTATAATCAACTTTCACTTGTACAGGCATGACTTGGTCAAATAATATAGACTGATATGCCCACTTAATATTTTTTTTTTGAACTTTTGAAAAGTCATTAATTACAGGCGCGCGCCTCCATGAACTCTCTCAACAATGCCGAACTGTAATCACTTACTGCGCCTGCCCAGCAGTTTTGCGCGCTAAGAAGTACGCTTATGCGCGCCAACGACTGCTGCAGCAATTTATTCAAGTCCCTTTTGGTCCTCCGACGAGTTATAACGAGAACCAGTGCTATTTTTGTTGCATTCTTTTTGCATTTGCCACACAAGCAAAGTCCAAATACGCTCAATTGCATAAATTAGCGCGCTTATAGCAATTCCAGCGCAATGCCACGCGGACCGCGCGCAACGCCAACGCGCGCACACACAGCAACTACAATCAACAAACACATATACAAATTATAGCATATAGATATTATAGCATGGACTCCGGCGGCTCATCCTGCCGCCTGGCTTGCTGTCCATAGTCAACATGGAGCGCGCGCATTTTCAGTGAATAGCGCGCGCGTACGCGCTCAATACGCTTCGTTGGCGCTGCATTGGCGCACTCATTAAAATATCATTTAATTAATAATTGAGTTGTGTATAGCAGTGCGCGGCTGCGGCATGCGGCTAGTGGGAGTTGCACACACACATTCATGTTGTATATATAGTAGTATGCAAAAGGGAAAGTACGGCGCGCGTGTGGGAGAAAATGGCGTAGCTGAGTTTAATGTCACTTTGGAGACCAGCGCATATTATCAGCCACTGTTGTTGTTGTTGCTGTTGGGGTTTATGTTGTTCGTCATCAGCTGCGCGCCGTTTACAACAAACACACACAACAAAAATGCATTCAATTAGAGAAAGAGCGACTTGTGCGCTTACTGGTCCGGTTGACTGGACGCTTGATTGTTTCGGTGCCAACAAGTTGCTGGACGCCACCCCCTTCTGTGTAGACTATCGCTATAAGCCATACAAAGCGCTTTTGCTGCGAATGCGCTCAGTTTTTGCAACTAAGTGACTTAATAGTGAAAGCAGTCGGTGGGGTAAAATATAATGTGCCAAATGGTTGTGAAAATTACTTGTTTGTATGTATGTATTTTCGAAATTAATGCCACTAATCTTGTCCATGAATTTTATTTTATTTTTCAGTTGTGTACGCAGCTGCCTTAATGGCATTTTAGTGAAATTAATACGAGTTAGTCGTTTAGACATGTCTCATTTGCTGTGTATTAATTTCGGCTCATAATCCTTGTTATTAATATGGTGTGGAAGAGTTTTATGTTTTAGCTTAATTGCGCATTAAAAATTAATCTTTGTAAAATACAAATAATTTGCAATTAAGGTTAGCTTGTTAGGCTAAATTAGCAAATGTATACGGTTATACTTTTTTAAATTTTTTGTGGCATCAAAATTGTTTTTTTATTTGAATTTCTTTAACTCGAAACAGCTCAGCGTGGGAAAGTGCAATTCAGTGATAGCCACAAATAAAAATAGAAATGACGTTGCCGATATAAAATATGGGGGATATTGGTGGTTCCGACGAATGAACAGCTTCTTGAAGAGAAAAAAACTGGAGCAAAATCTCAGTTCGATATCTCAAGAACTGAACACCGTATACGTAGGGTGTTTTTTATATTTCGAGATTAGAGAACAAACACAAACATAAATCATCGAAAATCGATTAATTGTTTACGAAAATATTCTCAATTAAGGTAAGGTAAGAACATTTTTGCTTGCTTTTGTACCAATTTTCGCGATTTTGCCGCTCAGCAACTCTGAAGGCATTAACTGCCTCTTCAGGTGACGAAAAACGTGGACCCCAGTAGTTTTTTTCGTGCGGAAATAAAATGATATCATTCGGTGCCAAGTCAGAACTTTACGATGTATTACTCATTAAATAGATTTTTTAAGTGCTCAAAAATGCAGTTGTTTTAGTCGCTGTGTGAGAGATCGCATTATCATGAAGAGTGATAAGAGTGATTCGTCTTCGGTAGTTGGTTTTCTTTATTTCTTAAAAGAGAACCGGAAAAATTGGTTGTGTTCCACTAAGAATTTAGACTCACAATAATATCAATTGAAACTGCTCCTTAATTGAGTTTTATTGTCAAAAATTGAATTAAGTCATCGTTGCTCTGTTGCTGAGGTAAGCCACGTCGAAAGTTGTAAAAAATAATCAGGCAAAAATGTTCGCTTTTTTATTCGAATTTTTGACAGAGAAGAATATTTTGAGTTACTGTAAATAATACAAAAAGCGCTCGTATGCTAAAATGTTCTGAGTATGTTTAACATCTAAAATGTCAAACTTTACGATAAAATTGTGAGTTGCCAGTTTGCAACATTAGGGTTGCCAAAACCCGAAATATAAAAGGCAACTTTCCTATACATTTCGAATTATAACATTCTTACTTAAGTATACAGACAGACGGACATGCATATAAATCGACTCAGCTCGTCATGCTGATCATTTATATATAAATTTCACAGGGTCTTCAACACTTCCTGCTTGGTGTTACAAACTTCGTGGCAAACTTACTAAACGCTATGCGGGGTATAAAAGCCGATCGTGCAAAAATTCGCAGAAATCACCTAGAAAACAGAAAACTGTATCAGGAGTAAACGACCAGATTAATGTCAAGACATATTCGAGATGATCCACACATGAAAACCTATCGTCGTTCAATTGGTCCTCTTGAGAACGCGCTTCAGTGGTGCGCGGCCAACGGCCATGAAAGATAATCAAATTTTACACATGAAAAAAATGTTGTGTTTTTGAAAAAGTTTTCAATAAGTAAAAATACACAAAACTACGCAAAATTTCCAAAGACGCAGAAAATGGTATTCCAAGGTATCAATGTGGTCCTCATCCAGCTGCTGAAATGGTTTGATGGCCAGACTCCTGTAAAGGTTTCACTTTTGTGAAAAAGGTGTAAACCTAGACAAAAGTGTCACAGCAGGACGTTCAGAAGGCGTGATAAAGCAGTTAAGCAATACTTTCTTTGAGAATCATTGTATCTTCCAACGAAATGCTGCTCCAGCACATAATGCGAAAAGCACTCAGCTTAAAAGCAATATGCCTGGTTATATAGCACCTGATAATTGGTCGTTTGGAAGTCTAGTTTAAAATAAATTGGACTACAGTTTGTGTTCAAATTTGCAGAACATAGTCTATTGAGTACCCCACCGAAAGTTGTAGTGCCTGAAAAAATCTTTGGTTCGAGCAGAACTGTGCGTGCTGTTATTGTTGAAGCAACGAATCGTTCGACTGCTCTTGGAATCTTTTCGTAATCTTTTGAATATCGCTCCTTTAATATATGTATGTATTATTAAATTAAACGAACTTTGCTAAAGTATCTATTATAGTTTTATTTTTATAAGTTGTAACAGAACTTATGGCAGGAGTAAGAAATATTATTTATTTATTTCTCATTAATAATTATTCATTTTGAGTACAATAACTTGTAAGTAATCATTACAAAAAAAAAAAATAATAATAATAAAATAAACATCTTAAATACTGATTATTAATAATTTTAATTTAATTCACTAAAAATACATTTAATTTTAAATATATGGTTTTATATCGTAAGTTTTGCATGGAGTAAGCAAATTGTTAACTATGTTATATTGACGCTATAAACACTCAATTATGTGCTATACACTGAACGTAAAAACCTTGATTTGTGTATTTGAGTAATCTATAAGTAATCTCAACTATTAATTAAACGTAATTTATAATCGATTATTTTTTTTGTTCTAACTGCGTTTCCATAGTAATCATTAGTGTTTAAACTCTTCAATATGCAGTCACATAACGGTATGTATGTAGAAATGGGCGACAGTGCAGTGAAAATAATTATTTAAATTAACACCAGCACAAATTAATTGACTTCAATTAAATATAAATGAACAACAACAATATAAGATAGCGCTTCGGGCGCTTTTTGAGCTGCTGTGTGTGTATTTACACAACTTTTCCACTTTACTACTAGAAGAGTGAGAGAAGGCATATGGGAAATTGTGTAATTGAAGAGCACAACATTTTTGCTGAGTATGTGCGCATTAGTTGTGTAATCTGAGACACAGCTGTAGGTATATTTTTGTGGTGGATGTGTAGTGGAGCAAAAGTTTAAACAAACGAAAACATTTGAGTTTTGTATTGCGATTTTGGAGTAGACTAAACAAAAAATAAAATTTGACATACTTTTTAGATCTGAAATATGCGCGTAGGAGCTATCAAATAATAAAAAAAATATAAAAAATTCTTGAAATAATGAAAATTTTAATATATTAACATTATTTTGCCATACCACTTTTGTAAAACAACATTAAAAGGCAATTTTTGACTCGATATCAAAATGAAATGCATTTCCTAAACCGTTTGAGAACTAAAACTTATAATAAAACAATTGAAATAACAGTTCGTAAACGTGAAATCATTCAATAAATCTACTGAGAACTTTAGCTTAGCGATTTAACGAATGTAAAAATATAACTTTGTTGTTATTTATGTACTCTGTTATTAACTAAGAATACTCCATAACTGCCTGTTAAATGAAATTTCAACTGACAGCATGAAATCTTAAATATTTCACAAATTTTCTCGCCAATTTGCAATCGCTTAAAACACGTTACCGCTCACCATCAAGTCAGTCGCCGGAAGTTTTCGAATTTGACACCTACAAAAGCCTCGTTATCTGTTACGCCAGTTAACAACCTTGTCTCCGCATACTTGACGCTCCTTGTCTTGCCTTGTCTGCTATTAAATGTCTCCACTTCCTGTTGCACACTTCAACTCCCACGCTTCCTGTTTGCACCTTTTGTGTGCAACTCTGCGCTGGCTGCAAAGCTGTCGTGCACAAAAAAAGCGCATGCAACATTTTCCCCTACAACAATTTTTGTGCCACACAACTGCTGCCGCATTTTCGTCTTTTAACACTTTCGTGCACCCTTCGTGCGTGGCGACTTGCGAGTGCGGCGGCTGCTTGCATTGAAGCTGTCAAATGAGCATTTCAAGCGCTTTCTAGCATAAGTGTTGTATATGTGCGTGTAATTATGCGGGAGTTTGCTCAATTAGGTGGCGAATAGTAGGGGTTGCGGGTGTTGAAAGTGGAATTGTTATTAAAAGGTGTGAAGGGCTGCAAGAGTGCGATATTTTGATGACGTTTAAAAGACTTTAGAAGTGTCGGGAATGCAGTTTGCAACCAAATTATACGATTTTAGATATTGAATGCGTATTTTGAAATAATTTCAAATTCAAACGAAATTTTAAAAGGGACGTTATGAGAGTATATGTTTGTATGTACATTTATGTACGTATATGAATCGAAAATAAGTATTAAGCCTTATTCAATTAGCAATGATTGAAAAAAATCAATGTTATAGTCATGTGCTACCACAAAGTTGTCAGACTTGAAAGTGAACAAAACAAGGGAAAAGTTAATTTCGGTTGCACCAAAGCTATAATACACTTCAAAAGTATATTGGATGCAATCCAAGATTTTGATTTTCATCAGGCACTTTTTATGGCAGCTATGTGCTATATAGTACTATTCTGATCAACTATATTGTTTCTTCGGAGATTGCACCGTTGTTTTGGGAAATAGTCCATGCTAAGGTTTTCGAATATATCTTTTCTAATAAAAAGGTTTGGATGCAAGAACTTGACCCTGATGGATCAGTTTGCATGGCAGCTACATATGTATATGTTTGAGTGTTCTGATGTTAAAGGTTCCAACAAAATAAATTTTTTTTGGAAAGAAAAAGATGTGTGCAGAATTTCAGATCAATATCTCAACAACTGAGGGGACTAGTGATTTTTCTAAATTGCTCAACATTTTTGAAACTCTGATAAATTTGTTGAAAATAGTTTATTGAAAATAATTTAATTAATATTTGAATTAACATTTTTTTTTACAAAAATCTGTATTAAAAATAAATTTCCCTAAAATAGGTTAAAAAATTAATTTTTAGTTTAAAATTAGGGATGTCTACTGGTTCCAAGATTATAATTAAAAACTTAAAAAAATTAAAATCGGTTAAAAAATTAATTTTTAATTTTATATTTGGGATATCTTCTGGATCCAAGATTATAATTAAGAACTAAAGTGAAAAATTATTTTAGAAACAACATTTTTTGCGACCCTTTTATTTCAAAATTTTATCTGAAAAATATTTTTTTTATATAAATTAAATTATTATTTTATTTTATTATTTTTATACTCTCGCAACAAAGTTGCTAAAGAGAGTATTATAGTTTTGTTCACATAACGGTTGTTTGTAAGTCCTAAAACTAAAAGAGTCAGATATAGGGTTATATATACCAAAGTGATCAGGGTGACGAGTAGAGTTGAAATCCGGATGTCTGTCTGTCCGTCCGTCCGTCCGTCTGTCCGTGAAAGCTGTAACTTGAGTAAAAATTGAGATATCATGATGAAACTTGGTACACGTATTTCTTGGCTCTATAAGAAGGTTAAGTTCGAAGATGGGTAAAATCGGCCCACTACCACGCCCACAAAACGGCGGAAACCGAAAACCTATAAAGTGTCATAACTAAGCCATAAATAAAGATATTAAAGTGAAATTTGGCACAAAGGATCATATTAGGGAGGAGCATATTTGGAAGTAATTTTTTTGGAAAAGTGGGCGTGGCCCCGCCCCCTATTAAGTTTTTTGTACATATCTCGGAAACTACTATAGCTATATCAACCAAACTCTATAGAGTCGCTTCCTTCAGGCATTTCCATATACAGTTCAAAAATGGAAGAAATCGGATAATAACCACGCCCATCTCCCATACAAAGGTTATGTTGAAAATCACAAAAAGTGCGTTAACCGACCAACAAGAAACGTCAGAAACACTAAATTTTACAGAAGGAATGGCAGAAGGAAGCTGTACCCAGGCTTTGTTTAAAAATTGAATATGGGCGTGGCGTCGCCCACTTATGGACCAAAAACCATATCTCAGGAACTACTCGACCGATTACAGTGAAACTCGGTTTATAATATTTTTTTAACACCCTGATGACATGTACGAAATATGGCCGAAATCGGTTCACAACCACGCCTTCTTCCAATATAACGTTATTTTGAAATCCATCTGATGCCTTCTCTGTATAATACGAGTATGTATATACATTAGGAACCAAAATAAAAAAATATGTAAATGACGGATAATGAAATCTCGATTATCACCTTATCATGTGAGAGTATAAAATGTTCGGTGACACCCGAACTTAGCCCTTCCTTACTTGTTTTATATACACTTTTAAATTAAAAAATATTTTAACAATTTTTAATTCATATGTTTGAAAATAAAATTTAAAATTTCAGTTTTTTATTGAATTTACTAAATTAAAAAAATAAATTTTTCAATATTTACTACCAAATATCTCGAAACCGATTTTAAAAGAAAAAAACTTAATTTTTATTATTTTTGTATCAAAAATTTATTATTGTAACGGGTGATTTTTTTGAGGTTAGGATTTTCATGCATTAGTATTTGACAGATCACGTGGGATTTCAGACATGGTGTCAAAGAGAAAGATGCTCAGTATGCTTTGACATTTCATCATGAATAGACTTACTAACGAGCAACGCTTGCAAATCATTGAATTTTATTACCAAAATCAGTGTTCGGTTCGAAATGTGTTTCGCGACAAATTTTGTTCAGCGATGAGGCTCATTTCTGGTTGAATGGCTACGTAAATAAGCAAAATTGCCGCATTTGGGGTGAAGAGCAACCAGAAGCCGTTCAAGAACTGCCCATGCATCCCGAAAAATGCACTGTTTGGTGTGGTTTGTACGCTGGTGGAATCATTGGACCGTATTTTTTCAAAGATGCTGTTGGACGCAACGTTACGGTGAATGGCGATCGCTATCGTTCGATGCTAACAAACTTTTTGTTGCCAAAAATGGAAGAACTGAACTTGGTTGACATGTGGTTTCAACAAGATGGCGCTACATGCCACACAGCTCGCGATTCTATGGCCATTTTGAGGGAAAACTTCGGACAACAATTCATCTCAAGAAATGGACCCGTAAGTTGGCCACCAAGATCATGCGATTTAACGCCTTTAGACTATTTTTTGTGGGGCTAAGTCAAGTCTAGAGTCTACAGAAATAAGCCAGCAACTATTCCAGCTTTGGAAGACAACATTTCCGAAGAAATTCGGGCTATTCCGGCCGAAATGCTCGAAAAAGTTGCCCAAAATTGGACTTTCCGAATGGACCACCTAAGACGCAGCCGCGGTCAACATTTAAATGAAATTATCTTCAAAAAGTAAATGTCATGAACCAATCTAACGTTTCAAATAAAGAACCGATGAGATTTTGCAAATTTTATGCGTTTTTTTTTTAAAAAAAGTTATCAAGCTCTTAAAAAATCACCCTTTATGTATATTGGAATTCATTGATATTTTTGAAAATCATTTTTATTTGTTAAAAAAAAACTATTACGGCAATAACGTTAAATTTTTAATGTTGTATTTTTTTATTTTTATTGTTTTGAGATTATATTCTAAAATTTTTGATATTTTTTGGAAGCATTTTTTTAATTTTTTAAATAATTTTATATTTTTATTTGGAATTTTTTAATGGCTATGTTTTAATGTTTGAAAATCATTTTATTTATTTTTTAATATATATTTTTTACTAAACTAATACGGGAAAAAGTTTTTTTTATGTTTTATGTTTTATAAATATATTATTTTTTATATTTTTATATTTTAATTTTGTAAATTTTAATGTTTTTAATTTTTATTTTTGAAAATCATTCCCATTTATGTGATTTTAATATTAATTTTTTACTAAACTATTATATGAATAATTATATTAATTATATTATAAATTATTTTTAATTTTTGGTTTTTGTTTGAAATTTTTAATGTTGTGATTTTTACTTTTATTTTTATTTGGATAACGTACTAGACCTTTTTGCTATTTTCTTAACATTTTTGTCGCCTTTACTTTTTTTTTAAATATTTATAATAATTTTTCAGAACTATAATTTTTATGTAATTGATCTTCTCCTTTTTGGTCTCTGCCTTTCAATTTTGACTATAACAAACCACGCTGCTCCTCTCCGAAGCTCTTTTTATAACCCAGAAAGTGATTTATGCACTTCATTTGAAACGCATAATTTTGAGCTTTATTAACATTTTCCTCGATATTAATAACTCGAAGATTGATTGGTTTTCCTTGATCCGCGCATAAATACCTTGCGTTAAAAATATGCTCACGTATATATAACTTTCAACCGAAAATCATAAAAAATATAATCATATTTGAACACATAAAATTTCATATTTTTTAATAATATTTCTCATATACTCTCTAAGCCACCCTGCTAACGGCAATGCAACTCATCAGCGCACCGCTTTCTGCCTTTCAATCAAAAACGGAATAGTGCTAACAAAAGCAATGCAGAAAGCAGAAAGCATTTTCGCACTTCTCCATATTAAATGCAACCTAATAATGCCACTTTCCACTTATTGCTTACCGCATCCACATCCATGATCATCCATCATTTATAGCTGCCACATGTAGATGCATAAATTTGCTAAATTTATCACAAGTAATGTTGGCGTATGCCGCATGGAGGGGCGAATAATGAAATTTGCCAGAAGAAGAATTTTGTGTGAAAGCAGAAAGCATTGACGGTGACGACAAATGATCGATTTGCCAGTAGCAGTTGACGTTTGACGTTTGCGAACAGCTGACGTACGTTAGTACCGTTGTGGCCAACTGACTATACAAAGTGAAATTTTCAACGCGTTACTGCAAACATGCAAACATGCATACTTTAATATATCATTTATGTGTATAACATATTTACTATATGTGAACATACTGGCATATTGACTCACTGGCAGCTCGCAGGACGCTGGATGCAGTTGGCAAACACTTAAGCTGTCAATGCTTTGCGGCAGCATGTTGTGCCTTTAATGAGATTACCTGCGAGTAGTGCAATAAATATATATACATACGTACATATGTATATGTGCATATGTATATTCGTGCATACACAAATGTATAATGAGCTATGTTTGTAGTGCTGTCAATCAGCACTATCAAATCTCAAACGCTGCGACTGTCATTTGCCCGCTTTGTGTGCCCAATACCACCCTGTGATGTGCCTTATGTCCTGCTGCTCTCTCTATGTCCTGCCAACAGTCAGGTCGATCGATCAAAAAGTCACTGGCCTCCTTTGTGTGTATGAGTATGAGTGTGTATTCCTTTCAGGCTGACAACTATGTGAACTCATCACATCCTTTCGCACATGTGTGCATGCCTGTGTTAGTGTACAAATAAATTCGTGTGGTGACACAATTGCTCTATGAATTCTTTACAGTTATTTGACGAAGTGTCAGTAAAACTTTGATGTATTACTGCCGATGTCTTGCTTTGTTCTAACAGTGCTTTGTGGCGCACAAAAAGGTAGTCTAACTTGAGGCGCTCTCCACGAAGTGGCAAAAATTAACAAATTAGGTGCTATTGTTGGCATTTTAAGATGACGACGGATAAGCAGATTGCTTTTGGTGCTATTTATATGCATATAAAGTTATATAATCCAACAAAATTACAACAACTACATGTTCACATTTCAGTCAACAATTTCTGTATGTAAATTGTTTGAATTTTGACTGTCTATACGTGTATCCGCGCAAGCGATAACTTGAGTAATAATTGATATATTTTGATGCAACTTGCCGTAAAAGTGTTATAACTAAACTGAAAATTAAAACACAAAACTACAAAGAAGAATTTAATTAGTGCTCTCAAGGTATTTCAAATTACGCACAAAAATTGGAGAAATCAGGCTATACTTTTCATGGACCCATATAACAACTACATATATGGAATACAGAGAATATGGCTAACATTTTGCCGAATATATCATTCAATCTAAGAGGTCTAGTATTGAAATTCAAGGAGAACCATTTTTATGATGACAGCAAGTCTTTGTGGCCTCATATACCTAATATAAATACGCTTGAACTTCTGGTTGATTTATAACGCATATATCGGCCAATATGTAAGGTTAGATTAGGTTAGGTAAGATGGCTGATGCCTCAGTATGGCGGCGAATCACAATTAGACTATTACGTACAGTCCCTTGTGAAGTCAAACGAAATAAGAACTCCTGCAGTTGAATCTTAGTTGACGATGAAAACCTCCTAAACCTATCGCAACTCTGCTTAGGTGTAAGTTGAGAGATGATCGGTTACACACGAGCTTGGCCCTTTTTTCTATATTTTCAAGTATCATTTTAAGAATTGGTTTTTTGAATAAAAAATAAGAAATATTTGTTAAAATATGTATATACACACATAAACAACATACATATATACATATATCACTAGGGAGTATTGCTGGAAAAACGAATAATAAAACAATTCAAATTTTTTCTCTAGAAAACCTAAACATCTCTAACTGAATTTGGCGCCACATTTTTATATGTTATATATTTAAGTAAATATATTCCACCTTAAGTGCATGTAAGTAGTCCAACGTACTTTCAAGTATGCAAATTTTGATTTAATTTGATTGTCTTGTTAAACAAAACTGAAAAATAGAACTAAAGAACAGCTTACGAGTAAGTAAACTGCGTTTTATGAAAGATTTTGCATTGTCTGCCGCATGCGCCTACATAAAAACTATACAGCGATATATTATAAATATACATATATATGTACATATATGTTCTTTCGTATATATATACATACCTACATATAAGCGATATGCATCTCTGTGGCGCGCGAACGTGCTTGCGGCCTGCATTAGACGCCCTCATTCCAGCAACGATTTACATAACAATTTACATAAGTGCATATATAAGTGTATATAAGTATACTCCTACAAATGCCACATGTAAGTATATGTATCGGGTGATTTTTTTGAGGTTAGGATTTTCATGCATTAGTATTTGACAGATCACGTGGGATTTCAGACATGGTGTCAAAGAGAAAGATGCTCAGTATGCTTTGACATTTCATCATGAATAGACTTACTAACGAGCAACGCTTGCAAATCATTGAATTTTATTACCAAAATCAGTGTTCGGTTCTTTTCTTTTTTATCGACAAATTTTGTTCAGCGATGAGGCTCATTTCTGGTTGAATGGCTACGTAAATAAGCAAAATTGCCGCATTTGGGGTGAAGAGCAACCAGAAGCCGTTCAAGAACTGCCCATGCATCCCGAAAAATGCACTGTTTGGTGTGGTTTGTACGCTGGTGGAATCATTGGACCGTATTTTTTCAAAGATGCTGTTGGACGCAACGTTACGGTGAATGGCGATCGCTATCGTTCGATGCTAACAAACTTTTTGTTGCCAAAAATGGAAGAACTGAACTTGGTTGACATGTGGTTTCAACAAGATGGCGCTACATGCCGCACAGCTCGCGATTCTATGGCCATTTTGAGGGAAAACTTCGGACAACAATTCATCTCAAGAAATGGACCCGTAAGTTGGCCACCAAGATCATGCGATTTAACGCCTTTAGACTATTTTTTGTGGGGCTACGTCAAGTCTAAAGTCTACAGAAATAAGCCAGCAACTATTCCAGCTTTGGAAGACAACATTTCCGAAGAAATTCGGGCTATTCCGGCCGAAATGCTCGAAAAAGTTGCCCAAAATTGGACTTTCCGAATGGACCACCTAAGACGCAGCCGCGGTCAACATTTAAATGAAATTATCTTCAAAAAGTAAATGTCATGAACCAATCTAACGTTTCAAATAAAGAACCGATGAGATTTTGCAAATTTTATGCGTTTTTTTTTTTAAAAAAGTTATCAAGCTCTTAAAAAATCACCCTTTACATACATATGTATGTGTCTGCTCTATGACGTCAGTGGTTGGGTGCAAAACGTCTTTCCACACGCTTCCTCAATTTTTATACTTTTTTTTTGTAATTTAATGCATTTATGTACATACATACATATGTCTTAATTTCGTATGTAATCGATACTTTGCATCTCAAGATGTTTTGCGTGTGCGCAAATGCTTAATTTACATGAATGCATTACATGATATTATACAATACTATATATACATATACTATTTATATGTTGTCACACATATACTATATGGGGTTTCCATTCTCTGTAGAAAAAGTCAAACTCGTTAGACTGAGGCATATCCATCCATGCACGTGGTAGAAAAAAAAACTCAGAAAGTGGCGAGTCGAAAAATGAAATAATAATTTATATTTACAAAAAAAAAAATAAAAATTTACATTAAAAAATCAGAAAAAAATGAAAATTATAGAAAAATATTAAAATTATATGTGACCTGGTCTACGAAAAGAGAGCTAACGTGCGAAAATAATAAAAAAAAAATAATAAAGAAAAAATAAACAACTCTCATCTTCCATCCGAATCATCTAAAAAGTGAAAATTGATTTTTTTGACACCTAAGCCCCCTTTCCGTAGACCAGATCACATATATTAAGTGTAAAAGTGTAAAAAAAAAAAATAAAAAATCCAATTATAAAAAATTAATATTTTTTTATTTTATAATTCTTTTCTTATTTTTATTTTTTTTTCATTTCTTTCTGACCACTCTTTATGTATATTTTTATTAATTAAAAATGAATATCTTTTTTAAAAATTAAAAAGCTAATTATCTTTCTGTTCCACGAGTTCATAAATACAAAGCAAAACGCTAACTCTTGCTCTACCAAGTGTACCCACGAATTATGTATATTTTCGTTAAGATTCGTTGGCTGGCGAATTGTGTACCATATGTTTTCAGTTACAACCTTCAAAAGAGCTATGTAGATGGCGCAACTTGTAGTTTTGGAGTTTAGCAGAATATTTACGTCTCCAATTGTCCATAGAATGAGGAACAGAGAGTGAACGGGTTATTGTTGTAACGGTTATCTATTACCCGTTAGGGTGATAAGGCTCAGATAAGTTCTCATCGAGGTCATTAACGGTGGTTGGACCACGTGACAACGTGGTTGGTTGGGTGACAGATGTGTATGGTTAGCTGGGCATGCAAAGAGGTGGTTAGTGTCATGCGCGAACTCGTTGCATGCTGGATATATAGATATTAGATAAGTCGGGGTCGATTATGGATAAGTAGGAGTTTAACCAGCTACAGCATCCAGAACGAAGCTGCCATAGGATCACTATCGATTCTCGATGCTCCTAGGAGGCAGTTGATGAGTATTTCTACGAAAAGACCCCAGTAAAAACTGCTTAAAGAGGAGTTCATTATGCTCCTTAACTGCGAGAATACGGGCCTTACTGTGCAGATGTTCGGTAGGAGACATCAAGAGGCATCCCGCCATAGTCCGAAGTGCAGTGCTCTGACATGTATGAAGCTTCCCCGTCTGCGTTTCACTGCATTAAGGCGACCATATTGGATGGATCGATCGGTATGGCTCATATGATGAGGTGTGAAATGGTGATGCTTTTCAGCGTTTATAAAGTCTATATTTAAAGCTAATTCAAAGTTCGTACCTTTTCAAAAACTTAAAGCTCTTAAAAAGTTTAAAGTTTAGGGCCTGAAATTCGGTTTCATATCAAGTCTTATGCGATTTTAAAAAACAATCTGTTCGAGCTCGTCTTCTGTCCGTAAAATTCCTGACAGTTGTGATCTAAGTACTACTGACACTTGTAGGAGGTAAATTGAAATATGCCTAAGAAACCCAGGAAGCATATACTCGTACATATGTACATATTTAAGAAAATATAATCTGAGTTGGAACTATTGGACCTTTACAGGGTGCAGAGTTTTAAATAATGAATGAGTTGCCATCAAGTCCATTTTAGAGGCATAAATTATCTTGGACTTTGTAGATGAAATTAAATCTAAACTTGGTCTTTTGAAATTAAATTTTTAACTCAAATACATTCATACTCTAAATAATAATAAATAAAATGTGCAGTCATCTACTTGTCTATTGCAAGGCGACCTTAATGCCGCACACCACAAAAGTGCCATTAAAAGTGAACGGCAGCAAATTATGCATCGTTGACACTGCCACAGCACTGCTAATGCCAAAAATTTTCATGCCACATTGTGCTGGCGCCAGAAAAAATGACAACATGCATAGACGTGAAAGGTCGTCGCGCTGGTGTGTGTGTGTTTTTGGTGTATCTTTATGACTCATCTTTATCGAACATTTTCAATAAATTCAAAATTTTCACACTTCATGAAATGACAGCGACAGCAGTTAAAGCAATTGCGGCAGGCAATGCCAAACTGCCGGCAGCGCTGCGCTACGCTGGGTGTCGCAAGCTGGCAACGAAGCAAGCGCATGACAGTAGTAAATTTTTGCCTCATAAAATGACAGCGCTGCAGTGCACGCTGACAATTGAACTGTTATGTTGGTATTTCCGCTTCCTTTGCACTGCCTGGCGCTTCTATGCAAGACTTGTGGTGAATGTCAAGTGAGTATTGGGAAATATTATGGAAAAAAATCAACACATAACGGGAAATGGAAATGAAAATCAATGTGAAAGATAACCGTTAAGAGCGGAGGTTGGAAATGTGAGCAAAGAATTGGTTGATGACACTTAACAGAAACTTGAAATTATTGGAACGTTCAGTTGACATGTTTTTTGAAGGAAATATAATAATATATATAATTTTGTTTATTATTAAGCTATTTGATTGAAAAACACACACTTTTGTGGTGCCTTGAAGTGGAGTGATTGTAAGTGTGGTATATGTATATTATAATAATTGTTATGTTCTACTGCATTTTAATGAGCAACTAAATTCTCATTATAACTTTTAATATTATAATTTTATAATTTTTTAAATTTTTTAGATAAAAAAATATTTTGGAAAATAAAAAAAAAAATATATTAATATATTACATTTTTAAATTTTTTTTTGAACATTTTTAAATAAAAAAAATTTTTTGAAAAAATTAAAAAAAAAAAACAAATATATGAATATGTTAAATTTTTTAAATTTTTTTAGAATATTTTTAGATAAAAAACTCAAAAAAATTCCAAAAAACAAAAATAAAATAAATATATGTAAATATATGATATTCTAGCTATATATATTTCGTAATTATATTTTAAATATTTATTTCTTCATTAATTTATTTTTTTTTATTTCAATATGTTGCGAGAGTGAAGCAACACTAATAAAGAGCACTAGCATACTACTGAAATAAAAATAATTAACTAAACAATATCTTTTCGCTGAAAAGCTGAAAAAGTGATTAATTTTTTTTGTTTTTTAATTTTTTACAAACTAAATATTTTCATAAAAGTTTACGTGAGTCAATATTTGTCATACATACCTTCTCACAATTAATTTTTTTGTTTTATATTTACAACACAAAAAGCGCAACCACATTGACAGCAACCAATTTAACAGTATTTTAGCATAGAATCCATGAAATACCACAAACAATTTAATTTGATAATAAAGTCAGTGTGTTGTCGGTAAAAAATAATGAATTTCGCACAAATTGCCAGTGTCACCTGCGGTTTGTTGGCCTTAAAGTGCAAACACAGATTGTAAATAAGTGTGCATTTTTTACAAATATTTATTTGTCCAGTATTTTGTTGTTGCAATGCAAACTTTTTTCATGTGCTAACATTTTTAGCTGTCAGTTTATAGATTGTATATAGTCAGTTATAGATTTTAGCACAATTTTTTACAAATATAATAATGAATTAGTCAAATATGCCTAACTAGTTGCTGTGACATAGAAGAATTTGTAAATATTAAAAAAATGTGGTATAAAATAATTGCTATACTGGTGTATTAAAACTGCAAAGTATTTATTGATTCACATGCATTTTTTATATTGTACAATATTTATTTAATAGTAGCCGCAAAAGCTAAGTTTTTACTTGCTAATGCTTATATTGCAAACTGTTCTGAAGTTTTTGGTTGTTTATTTTTTTTTAATAAAAACAAAAAATAATATTTATTTTTAAAATTAATTTTAAAAATTATATATTTATGCTAGTAATTATTATTTTTTATTTTTTCAATATTTTTATTAATTTTAATTATTAAATATTTTTCTAATAGTACAAGCTCTTGAGTATTAAATACTACAGTGGGCGAAAAATAGTAAGACTTTTTATTTTTCTTCTAGGTTGGTATGACTACACTGACACCTGTTCCAAATGTCACATCAAAATAATCATTCGAGTTTTTCGCTTGTCTTTCTGAAGTACTTAAAGTTCGGAAAAACAAAATTTTAAGAGGGTATTCTCGTGTAATCACTTCGAAAAATCGATTTTTTTTTATATTTTGACAGTAAAACCTATTGAAAAACATGCTGTGAAAAATTCAGACCAAAATTCATAGTATTTGATACTCGTAAGTTGCAGCTCATAGTCGCCGACATGTCGTAAGCGACTACATATCTACCAGGCGCATGACAAGCCTGCAGCTGCTACGTTTCTAAACGCATTTTTCTCGAATAATCAATTTCTGAAACTGTCATGGTCCTAAAAAAAGTATTCAACCGATTGCTTTAAAATGTACATATGTGCATATGTTCTTCTACTCATTTATAGTTATCGTCCCTGCCAGAATTGTTTATTTTCGAAAATATTTTCATAATTTTTTGTATGATTTTAACGAAAAAAAAAACAAGATTTTCGTAATTTTTTTTGGATTTCGACATTTGTTTTAATGAAATTGATTATATTTGGTAGAGGCGATAGCCGCAGAACTACTGAATAATAATCCATCCAACTTTTTATTTCAGACAACATGTACAGCCGCTATCACCATGACCAGTGAACTACTTTTTTTGTTGATTTAAAAAAATATATATTAAAAATGTAAACAATTAAAAAAAATATTTTTTGTACATTTCAAAATACAAATAAAAATATATTAAAAAATTAAAATGACTGAATTTTGTTGTCGCATAAAAAAATTGTCCCAAAAAATGGTAAAATGTATGCGTTCACATGAGGGTACCCCCTTAAAAGACTAAAAATAAAAAAAAATTAATTTCAAGTTCACAAGCTTTTTGTTACTGTAATTTTTTTTAAACGGTAAAAACATATATTACTTATTTTTTTCATATATCAAACATCCTCCCCCCCCCAAAAAAAAAATTGAATTTGAAAAAAATTATAATTTAGCGTCAAAAGGCTTGTTTTTCACTCTTTTTTTAAGGAGTTAAATTTCTGTGCGCTTTTTGTTGTTGATATTTTTTAACGGTAGAAAAATAGTTTACTTATTTTTTTTCTAATTATTCAAAAAAAAAAAAATTATAAATAAATAAATATGTTTTTTCGAAAAACTGTTATGGTGATATTTGTTCTGTTCATAAAACTTGTCCTATTTGATAAAAATGTCTACAATTAAAATATTTTAAGTTTTATGTTTAACAAAATTTTTATTTTCATTTAAATCTTATATCTTATCTTCTTCATTTATAAAATGACTTTAGGATTTTTTCTAATAATTAAAAAATATATATTATGTTATTAAAAATATATAATTTTTTGTTTAATATTTGTTAATTTTAAGTTTTTTTATTTAAGGTAATAGTCTGGTAACTTGGGTTCAAAAAATCGAGAAATTTTTTATTGCTTAGTTTGAAAGTACAATGTCTTTAGAATATACTATGAAAAATTCAGACAGAAATTTGAAATATTTCGGGTTTTATAACGAGTTTCCTAGAGCGCCTCAGAGTGCTCTCTCCCGGAGTTGTTGTACTTTAAACGCGTTTTTCTCAAAACATGGTTTTTCTGGTCGGCCCGGGTTCTAACTCTTTTTCAAATGAACCGATTGTTTCAAATTTTAACAGGCTGTTCTACACACTTATAGTTCTCGTCGGAACTAACGAGAATTTTGTTCACCCTTACTTTTTATTTTACAACCCTTTCTTTGTTAAAATAAACGGACTATTTTCAAAGTCCACCATTTTGTTGTTTACCCCTGAAATTTAACTTCAGTAGTTCCGACCAGAATGACATGTCTATAGATTAAGAATAAACAAGAATATTTGATTTCAGATAAAATCAATAGCCAAAATCACCCAGGCCACCCACGTACATTTTTTTGAGGTTCCAACTTCGAGTGACAATAATAATAGCAATAAAGTTTTAAATTTTTTCAAATACATTTTTTTTTTATATTTTCAATATGTAAATAACAAGATTCTAAAAATTGAAGATAATTCATTTTTATTTCCTTATAAAAAACCACCCTCCACTCCAAAGAAGTCATGAAAATAGGCATAAGTTACCAGACTACTACTTTAAAAAAAATTATGAAATTGTTTTATTAAATTGGTACAAAATCTCTACACTTCAAGTGTTTTCATTTAAAAAAAATGTTAACTTTCCTAAAAAAAATTATTTTCCATTTAATTTTTTTATACCAAAAAATAGCTTTTTTTATTTACTTTTGTGCTAGTAATAACTCGTGAAAATTGTTTTATTGTTTCTTAAAATCTCTACAATTAAAAACCTTTTAATCTTATACATACATTTTTTTTTAATTTCTCCTCTTTGGTTTATTGAAAATTGTTTTATTTTGTGTAAAATCTCCACAATCTAAAACTTTTCATTCTTAAAAGTGTTAAGCTCTCTTAGAAAAACATCTCATCTTCTTATTAATTTTGTAGTATTTTTAACACTGTAAAATAAACATATTTTTTCTCAATCTTATTTTGTTTTTGGTAATATTTACCTCATGAAAATTGTTATATTTGGGATAAAATTTCTGCAATTCAAGACTTGTAATTCTTAAAAAAAGTTTAGCTTTCCTCTTTCAATTAAATTTATATTTTTTTAAGATTAAAATGCTTTTTTATTTACATATATCTTTTTTGGGAATATTATTTCCAGAAAATTATTTTATTTTGTTTAAAATCTTTGCAACTTAAAACTATGCATTCTGAATAAATTTTCTTTTTTCTTTCTTCTTTTTTTTATTCTTTTATTTTCTTTTAATAAAATATTTTTTACAATTTTTTATTATATTTATTTTGTAAAATGCAACTGCTCTCATATCATTTATAAAATCGTTCTTTTGAAATATTTTACGCCAGTTCAAGTAGTAATCTGACTTATTTTTGTGGTCTATGCAATATATTCACATAATTGCTATCAGACTGCTCTAAATTTTTAATATTGCATATTTTTATGTACAAAATAGTTTAATTTTTATGCAAAAATAGAAACTTTTTCCATAAAACATATGCAATCGCTACGCTCTGGGCACATAAATTCATCAATACACGCATATTTATAATTTAGTGGCTGGAAAAAGGCCGATAGCTTTTCAATAAATTTCCAGATTTGGCGAGTTTTTTGCGCTTTTCGCTTATTCTCCACTATTGACTTTCGTGTGTTGGCAAGCACAGTCAATTTATGTTATTATTATTCCTGTTTGTTGCGGTTTGGATTTCATTTTTGATAAACCACTACTGACGTGCAATCACTGTTGCTTTTGCTGTTGCAGCGGCGTAGAGTTGCGGTGCAAAAAAGTTGGCATTTACAAATGAAGAAAGTAAATAAAAAGGCGAAATAAAAAATAAATAAATGCACAAAAAGGGATAAGCGACAAAAAAAAATATTAAAAATGGCGTGCGCTGAGTGCTGTGGCATGCGTCAATGCAACAAATGAATAATTGAAGCGAAAAGTGCGGTCAGTGATGTACTTTTTGCTGCAACTACACGCATACATGTTTATATATGTTTGTACATTTATAGATATTTTTGTGTATACATGCAATTTCAATTTCTTTATTGTGCACTTTTCGCGAAAATGAAAATCACTGTAGTTGTACGTGCTTGCCACAAACAAACAAAGTGGATGTTGCAAGTTATACACTTGTACTTATGAAAAAGTTAACGCTTTGTAGCACACAAAAAAAATGTGTTTGAGTATTTTATAATTATTTCTGCTTGATTTTGTGGTTTTTGTTTAATAATTTTCTGTGAAATTTTAGAAGTGGGAAAGATTAACATAGCTTTCAAAGCAAGATAAAATATTAAATTCAAGGAATTAAAAAAAAATAAGTGATAACAATAAATAAATATAATATAATAACTAGAATATTTACCGAAAAATATTTACATAAATATAACTGATAATATTAATGAAAAAGGACGGCCTAAGATATTAAATTGGTTGTGAGTACCCAATAAGTAGCTTTTGATCAAGAGCGACTTCTCTCCTGTTGGCTTAAAAGACCTATAACATTCTAAGAATCTCCGGTGACGAGGTGAACAGATCACGAGATAAGCGTCCACAACACCTAAGTGCTGCCTCTACTGATTAACTACCCATGAGAGTGAGCCAACATAGCAACGCGGTACCCTACATCGAAAACACAAATATTCCCAATTGTAAGTATTTGTTCAAATGAGCGAAGAGAGCCACCGGGGAGTCACGCCCATTAGGATTGAGGCCAGTTAGATCCTAATTAAGGTATACAGAGAAAAAACTGACATGAACAAATTTGCTTGTGGGCTAGAGAGAGTGATGTTATGCCACTTTAGAAAACTGAAATAGCTTGCAGGAAAATATCACAATCCTTTCTGTCTCATTTACTTTGTAAGTTACCATTAAATTAGCCGTTAAGTTTAGAGAACACCTGAGCTGTTTCCAAGACACTCGATGCCACGTAGCAGGAGCGGATACAGATTTTTATCCGGCCAAGGACTGGCAAAGCGGCATCGTTGCTCTAAAATACCTCAGAATATTTTATGCCGTCACAACCACAACAACAGAGAAGTCTTGATTAGCGCCTCGCTAGCTCTGAACATAATCTGTTTTGAGGAGTAGTGTCAACTCTCGCATGAGCCACTGCATGTGAGGACAATCACGAGCTTTTTGGCAGTATGAATGTACAACGTGCAGCGATAGCGGCTTGAAGTGAAGACCCAATCGCAAAAATGAATACACAAATTAAAAAAACACCAACACTGAGGAAAAATCATAACAAGTTGAGAGAAGGAGCCAGAAGTACAGCAACGTTTTTCGCAGAAGCAGCGGTGTTCTGTGATCACCAGTGTCACAAAAAAACGGAATCAGTTGGTACAAGAAAGTGTATACTCACTGATTCCACATCGATGATCACAGCAGCAAATCTGGAAAGAACCTTGACGGAACAAAATACTCAAATATCGAAAAAAACAACTCTACTGTACAGAAGTCCCCAAGACAAGAGTTGTGCACAAAATGGAACTGGCAGAAGTACTGTTCCTTGAAAAGTATAGCGCCACAGTTTAAACAAGTAACCACGCAATTTTAAAACAGATTTGATGTAAGAAACGGCCTGCGTACTTGGCAGAGCTTTTCCATATTATTAGTAGCTACCGAAGGAACTAGAACTAGAACTCGCAGCCTATAACTGAAACCAACTAGTTGATATTTCTCTTGATTTCTGAAGCTTATAGAGTTTGAAATATGGATTTTATAGTGAACTATTTAAAATAAATTTTCCTTGGTTTTACTATTCCGATTTCCAATAAAGTCAACACGGCTAAAAATTTGCATTTTTCATTAATTTCCAACATCAAATCAATTCACAATCACTTCTACACACATTTAAGACTTCAAATCTGAATTTTAATGGAAAATAATAAATTTGAAGCAAACGTTTAACACCTTGATATTGCTTCATCATAAAAGTGAGTGAAAATATCTTGAATAATAAATATTTGCTTACACTAGACCTAAAGCTTTTTGCAAAATTGCGTTTCAATACTTTAAAAACTTTCATTTAAGCCCACATCAAATCGAATGGTGTTTGCAAAATTCACTACAATTAAGCACAAGTACAGTGGAGATTAAAAGTTGTTCACACGTTAACGCATGCAATTAATTTTTGCAAGCGTTGAGCTGCTTTTAAGTTGAAAATGGTTAGAAATGTTTCACTAAAATGCAAGCAGTTAGAAAAACTTCATATTAAAATTAGTTAAAGAACGGTTGCTTATGTGTTATTTTTTTTTACCAGTAACATTGTCCACTATACAACTATAATAGAATTTATTTCCAGCTTTTGAACTGTTATGTACGATACTGGAATATTCCTAACCGAAATCTCATAGCTGTCATTTGCTACAGCTCATTAATGCTAAGTAAATCAGTTGGTTGTAAGGAAAAATGAAGTTACCTGACAGTTTATAGTTGAGCTTGTAGTTCAGACTAGTTTCGAAGTAGTTTCTAGCTATTTGATATGACTACAGGGTAAATAAAAAGCACTCACACATATTATAAAACCGCCACAAAATTTATTACTTTCACTAAAATCACATAAATTTCCAATACTGATAATGGCATTGCTTTGTGCAATAAATATATGCATGTGTGAAAGTAAATAGAAACTGTTAAGAAAATAAGAAAGTGCCAATCAATTGTGAGTGGTGGAATACTAACGGTAGTTTGCGGTGAAGTAAATTTTGGTGTGAATATTACGAAAATTTCGCAGTGAAGAAATAAAGTTGTTTAAGCTACAAAATGGCAAACTTGTTAAACAAAAATTTGAAATTGAGTTTCCTAATGTTGTTAAAAAATATATTTAAATACTGTAAAAAATTTGTAATTATAGTTTTTATTAAACCACATCCTATAAAACCTAAAATTTTAATTAAAATGTCTAATTATTGAATTATCTAATTATAGGCAATAATATATAAATATTTTTAAAATTACATAATTTATTGTAAAATCAGTTTATTTTTTGACTTTTGAAACATGTTGTGCACCATAACTAAAATTTTAATTAAAATATAGTAATTATTAAATTAAGTGCCTAATTGTAGGCAACAGTGGTATAAAACTTCGCTAAAATTACATAATTATTTAATCGGGCGCCTAATTTTAGGCAACAATGATATAAAAATTCGCTAAAACTACATAATTATTGCATTGATCTCATATTGTAGACAATTATGGTGTGAAACTTCGCTAAATTACATTATATTTTTATTGAGCGCCTAATTGTAGGCAAAAATCGTATAAAAATTCGCTAAAATTACATAATTATTGCATTGATCGCATATTGTAAACAATTATGGGGTGAGACTTCGCTAAATTACATTTTAATTTTATTGAGCGCCTAATTGTAGGCAACAATGATATAAAAATTCGCTAAAACTATATAATTAATACATTGATCGCATATTGTAGACAGTTATGGTGTGAAACTTCGCTAAATTACATTATAATTTTATTGAGCGCCTAATTGTAGGCAAATATGATATGAAAATTCGCTAAAATAACACAATTACTTAACCGTGCTGCTAATTTTAGGAAAAAATAGCGTATTTGTGGCTTATTGAATATATAAAAGCCTTATTAGACAATTTTTTGAAGTGATAAGAAATATTTTTTTGACCAACAAATTTAAAAAATATCTTAAACTTACTTGAATTTTCTTTATAAATATTAGCTCTGTAAAATTTAGTTTTGGTTTACATACCTGAAAAAAAGTAAAAGAAAAAACTATTAAATTTAAAATTAATTGGAATCGGTTACAATACACTTTTTATGTAGACTAATATATAATAAATGGATAAAAAATACAACTCGTAGTATGACAAACAGCTTTACCGAAATACATTGTGGCCAATTACACATTTTATTGGCAGTGGATGCCATCAGCTTATCAGCTATTGTATACACATACAACTGTATCTCGTATGTATATATAACACACACTACATTGCCTAAAAGATATGTAGTAAAAAGCACATAATAAAACTATAATTGACACAGGAAGCCTATACGCTTGAAATTTCCAAAAAAAGAAAATTGCTTCCACATTTGTGGTCTAGAAATTGCATGCAAGCGCTTGCGAATAAAATGTATTTAGCACAAATAAACACGCCTGTCATGTAATCTTATATTTGGCACATTCGGCGTCACTGGCGCAAAATAAAAACAAAAACATTGGCAATAACAGAAATGTAATTTACACAAAATCTAATGTCACACCACCAACACTCAAACACGTCTGCCAAAAAGCTAACGGAATTGCTGTGACAGCATGTAAACATTGACGTTTGAGGTTAAGTGGCAGCGAAGATGACATACATATGTATATGTATGAAGGCATGTATGTCAGTTCACAGATAAACACAAATAAATACAGACTTGTTAAGAAAAAGCAAATATGTAGAGGACGAGCAGTAGTAATGATGTGGAATGAGAACGTGACTGTGTTTGTCGAAAATGCCACAAAAAAGGAAATTGCGTATGTCATTAACGAAAAGTGATGCTGCCAAGACAGATATAGCACTGCAAGGCTGCTTGCTGTAGCACTGAAATAATTTTAGGCTTGATATGTTACATAGTAGATTTATTTGTTGTCGAAAGCTCTTAAATTGACTTTTCTGAATTCTATTGGAATTCAATTTTTGTTGTGAATTTCGACTTACGCCTAATTTGCAACAAGCTGCTTTCTGTATATCCAATCAACGCCGCTTAATGCTACACACTTCCCCCTGACCTTTGTCATATTCGTTTTGTACCGTTGTATATACAGTCACGCTGATGGCTTATAAACAAAGTCAATGATGATGATATTTATATGTGTGTCAATTTACTTTTGTTTTTTTTCTTGCTGATTACATTTAACCTCCTGTCATCCAATGTTCTTAACGCTAAATGCTTGATATTATTACTTGTAGCAAATAAAATTACAGTCATGGGCTTACAAATGTGACCACCTAAAGAAAATAAGTTTTTATAGCCATCTGAACTGAAAGTCGACCTAAGCCAGAGTCTCTGACATCGTTCTAGAATGTTACAGTAGACTTTTGACAGCATGAAGGTAGCATAGTGGAAATAATTGTACTATTATCTTCTTACTTTTCCTGCTTTCGCTACTTTAGCACTTTCTAGGTTATGTATAAGTCATTTATGTAGCTTTATCAACAGCCCGTAGGTAAATTACAATGTCGAACCTGCTAATTTTCTAAATTTCTACTCACCACTTAGTGACATAAAGCTTAGTACATTATTATTCCAATCAGTAAATTTTCTTGAATAACAGTAAAACATTCTTGTTTTACCAAATTTCCAGAAGAGATCGAATTAAAATTCCACATTTAATGACCAGAACTGTTTATGTTACCAATATTGCTGCTAAGTGCGTAAAAGTAATCGAATAAGATAGAAGAAGCGCAGAGCAAGGCCGGAAATGACACCTAAATGATTTGAGGGATGTGTAGGAGAGGAAGACATCCAAATGAATTGAAGTATACAACGCGTATCATTAACGCTACTTATCCAACTTACGTGCTGCTACTCAAGGCGATAAAATTCGCTTTCTTATAACCTCAAAGTTTGTTGCCACCTCTTCATTGAAGCGATTTCACGATAATAAAAACGCCAATAAAAATAAGTTTTCAAATGAAGATTTGTTTGCAAAAGTTTTTGGCGTAAAACGTTTTGTTCTTTTTTTTTTGTCTAAAGTGCTTTTTAAAATTTAAATAATCCTATTTGGCAAAAAGTTTGTAAACATAACAAAATAAATCTCCGCTGATATGCATGCAATCAGCAGGAAATCCGTTTTTGTCTCCGTTTTCTGTATTGCCGAGAGCGAGCTTTCTGCTGTGCGCCTTTTCCTTTTCCTCCACATAAAAAATGCTTTACTTGTTTTCTGTTAGTAGTGATTTGAAATGATTTACATGTTTGAAATGCCTGAAGAAATTAGGAAAAGTTTGTGGCAACAACAGCGCAAAACAGCTCGTGGATGCACAAAACGAGTTACAAGCGAGTTAGTAAAAGTTTTGGCGCATAAAATCAAATAATGTGTGAACATGTGTGAAATCGAAGCGTATTTCTATGAAAAAAAAAGTAATAATAACGCATAATCCTTTTCCAAGTTAGCAAAGCAAAGTATCAGCACGCAAAATATGAGTTAAGCTAACCATTAAGCGGATTATGTACATATTAGAATTAGTAAAAATAAACAGGCTTGAACATATTTCATTAATTATAAAACATAAACATATTTACTACTTTCTCTCAACTAATAAATTGCACGTGCATACAAGCGCTTATATTTAGCCGAACAATAGCTACACTCATCGATTAAATCGATTTTGTGTGCTCACTATGTAAAAAAAGTGTTTTGTTTTGCAGCTGTTGAAACTTTGGCAAACACGTGTGTTAACAGCATATTTTGTTTTACAAAGAGAGTGCAGGAAAAGTTGATGAAGCAAAATAAATGTAAAATATTGTGTAAATAATTAATTGAGCTTGCTGAGTTAAAGAAATTAGGCATGTAAACTGTAGACAACGAACTTATAGTTACCAATATTTTGGTGTAAAGGAAAGTTTAGTGTATAGTTAACGCTTTTCGTGTAAATCAGAAGTGGCATAATGAAATTGGAGAGTGTTTCGGAATATTTTTTTAGAGGTTTGTGCAAATGAAGTGGTGCAAGTTCCGATGTTGGATATAGTATAGCTTGGTGATAAATGTAACGTTTAAAACTTTTGGGTTCATAACTATGTACACTTGTATTTTCGTGCGATTTACAATACGATGGCGTTGCTTTATTATTATTCCATTGTTCCAATACTATGGACATTTATTGGAAAGCTAGCATACTCAAATATCTCAAATTGTGTGTCTAAACGAATGTTTTTTGCGGTGAGATCTTATTCATTACTTTAATAATATAAAAAAAGGTCAGCCGAAAGTCATTCTCTTTTGGTGAAAATCTGTAATGAACATACTCTAGCTGAGCAACAGAGTCAAAAAGGCTTGGAAGACCAAGAAAGTACTGGGCGGTACTCGCTGGTTGACCGCTGAGTATAATGGAACCTATTTTGAATAAATAATAACTTTCAAAGATAATATAATGTGTATTTTAGTCTAAAGGATGATAAAAGCAGTGGTACTTTTTTCAAAAGCCATTCTTTAACAGATGACGCGTGAATCGTGTCAAGCTATCATGTTATTTTTGTTCAGTATTTTTTATTAATTATCATTTATCTCATTATCATGTGAAGACTTACGCTTAAACAGCGTTTCCAAATCATTAAAGCTCGTGATCTCGGCGACATTCGGCTTCAACAAGAAGGCACCACTTCTCACACATCGCATCAATCAAAGGATTTGTTGAGAGAACACTTCGGTGAGATAATTTCACGTTTTGAGCCGAACTATTAGTCACCTAAATTCCGTGATATCACACCGTTAGACTTTTATCTGTGAGGATGCGTAAAATCCAAAGTCTATGCGGTCAATCCTGATTGGAATCAGGCCTTGGCATCACGCGTGTCGCCAGTTAACAGTCGACTGATGGACCAACTGAGATGTAGCCGCGGCCAAAATTTGAAAGTGATAAGCTTCAAAAAGCCTCGAAATGGAGGACTCTTTATATTAAAAATTTGCAATTATTTTTATGACATTCCTTGTATTTAATTATCTAAGCAAGCAAAATCAATGAATTTTATAAAAACTACATTACAAAACTGACGACTTCATTTAAGCAACAGGCAACCTAATTTACGTAGAATATCTGCTATAAATCTGGAGTGTCTATAAAAGTCTTTGTTCTATATTTCAACTATGCAGAAATGCCTACTTGCTATTCAATGTAAAGTAAACTCTCTTTACGCACTTATTGCGTTCACAATACGATGATTTACCTTTTCTCTTATATCTGATGGGCTAAATAAATCTTTTCTTCCCGAGATTGCCAAAGAACGAAAATGGGTTGAATATATATACGAGTATGTAAGGAAAACTCATTAAGTACTTGTCGATTAATTGCGAATTTCATCTCATTTAACTATGAATTATTTCGCATTTTGTAAAATCGTTTACGCGCAGGAAAAAAATTAAGAAGAGTGCTGCTGGATAAAAGTGTATAGATATCTGCTAATTAATCTTTCGACTCTGTACTCGACTCAACGCAAGGACACTCGCAGTAATATAATTATGGTACTACGTAAGACAGTGGTTTGGCTTGGTTAACAAGCAAAAGTGTGCGCATGAAAAACGGCATTCAGCCAGCAGCTCGTGCGGAATCGTGCTTAAGAAGGAGCGGTATAAAAAGGAAAATGCAACGCGGCAAAATTTTTTGCAAAGCTCCAAATAACTATATATTTGCAGCAAAATTTTTTGTTTGCTTAAAGATATTAAGGATGTGCGCTATATTGGCGCAGGCGTGGAAAGGGGAGTGTATTTAAGCGCTTAAGTTATACTTACACGCATACACAGACGATATTATGCGTTTCTTTCTCTCACAACTACTACTTTCTATTTCAAAGGACTGCCAGCACTCAAGCTGCATGCCACAATTGACTGCTGCCTCGAGTTCATAAGCACTACAGCTGAATATCGACAGTAATTACGCTTACTACTAAGTACTAATAACTACTGTAGATTTCTTGTATACGCACACACACACACACGCATACACCGATTGCTAAGTACTTTATGCCACTCCTTTTTTACGCTGAAATTGCTGTAGTTAAGTACTTTTTACTTTCTTCTTCATTCACAACAGCGTAGCTTATCTCATCTATCCGCGTCTAGTTACAGGCAGCATGTCCAACTCGAGACAGGCCATTTACTTGTGCATCCCTTCAGCGTCGTACACTCGTTTAGCTCGGCGCTAATCCGCGTGGCTTAAACTCTCAGAAAACTAACACCTAACACCTACTGACCCGCACATAAAGCCCAAAGCCCCGAAGCGGAAGCGCAACTACAGTTTTTCTACTTTACTTCATTTTTTTTTTTTGCCGCTACTTGCCACTGCTACTACTACTTCTGCTGCTTCTTCCACTTACTTCTTCTTACTACTTAAACGTGCAACGTCTTAGTTGCACTATTAGCAAGTGCGCTTGCGGCATGTGTGCGCCTGTGTGGGTGTTGCCACATTGGGAAAATTCTATTGGCACTCCTGCCCGCCTCTGCTGACAGGCACTTGCTTTCAATAGTGTTCTTTCTTTGTTTTTTTTTGCTTGCTTGCTTGCTAGCTGCGAAGTTATTTCTGGTAATCTATATTGCAAATCTACGCTTTCTCTTGCGACTACTCCTTTTGCGCTGAGCGTGTTTCTTTTGTGCACACACACAACCATAACGATGATGTGCAAGTTCTTACGTGGTGTGTGTGTGTGTGTTTGGATACGATAGCGTCGATTTGGGTCAACTTGTCTACTTACTTAAAAAATAAAGACGCTTAGTCTTTTGACTTCCTTATTTGTCGGTGACGGTGTTGCTGTGAGCGCGCTCATCTCTGTGTGGGTGCATTTTGAGTGGCTTCTGCTTTGGCTGCCCCGAAGACAGTAATATTGCCACGCTAACTTCACAATGCTCATGCTTGCCACACAGCACATATATTTTTGCAGCACATACTATATATAAACTTACACCACCATTTTTGGTTGCGCTGCTGTGTTCGGGCTGGTGCATTCACATCACCAAGTTTGGTTAGCTGCAAATCAGCGTGCTTGGAATTAAGTCAAGTAACGCACAGCGCTAAGGCGAAGCTACAACACATACATACATACATACATATTATACCATATATAAATTTATGCGCGACAAGTCAAGCCAAGTCAAGTGGCCTGTAGGCCATTGTCGTTGCTTGCGCCTGCACTGTAGAGTGTGGCAACGCCGCGCCGCCTACGGCTTGCTCGGCTTACAAGGATCAGCAGAAATGAGCAGCATTGACAATGCAGTTTTAGCATTTTAGCCACTTCAGCTGCCACTATAACGCTACTATTGCCCACTTTTGGAGTCAACGCCATCAGCGCTTCAGTTGCTATCGTTGGCACAATCTTTTTTCGCTGCGTTCCGCCTCTTAAAATGTACGCGCAACGTTTCGTCGCATACGCTTTGCCGTTGTATGCTACGCATAGCTTTTACAAGCGTCACTATTATTATAAAAATTACAATTTTGTTGCCGGCATGGCCAATAATAGTGTTCAATACACGAAATGATTGCCTTAAGTGGCACTGTACCGCGTTTTGGTGTTGTTGTAAATGCATACAATGCATAGTTTGCCTCATTACACGGTTTACATTTGCGATTGCGGCTTTTTATGGCAAAGCAGGAAAGGCACAGGTGTCGTGGTCTTGTCGAAGGCCACTTTTGGGAGAGAGCATTGCATGTCGAATCAAAGCGGGCAGTTTTTGTGCAAATTAATGGGTCTGTGCCGATAATTGTAGCTAACCACATAAAAATTGTTTATTTAGATATTCATAAGGGAGTTGAGAATTGATAGCAGTGGCAAGAAAGTGTAAAGCCAAAGCGAAGAGTGTTGTAGGGAAGCGCTTTTCATAGTTTGAGTTTATAAAACTTTCATTCTACTGATACACCTAGTATATGAGGTAAAATCTGACAGCTGTCAAAGTGACAGTTCTCATAATCACCAGCAGAAATTGACAAAATACTCACTAGTGCTAAAAAGTACCGTTACTTTGCGGTATATTTATTTATTTTTACTATTTTGGTGAAGACAGTTTGATATATCAGTGAATATTTTATTTTATACGATGGTCTGCTTAGAAAAAATTCTCAGAAATAAAAGTCAAATGAAATAAAATAAAGAGTTTAACCCTTAAATTAATATAAAACTGATATGCTCTTGTAGTTATATTTTATAATCACGGGAACATTTCCGATGAATATCCACTCATTTCCGATGTCTTTACCTAAACTATCGTATCGCTTTATACCTTTACATATATTTATGAAACAAAAATCCAGGACTGTTTACTTTATAATCTCTCTTGGTTTGCCAGAAGATCCAGCCCATTTTCCATGGTACCAATTTTCTCTATGAAAAGTCTCGTAGATTTCCATACGTTTTTTGCTTTCTTTTCCAATGAGCAATTTTTTGGCTTTCTGGAGCTTCTGGATCTTAAATGTTAAACAAGTTCATGTGTGTTATTATTCTTCAGTCTTCCCTACTCTCTTGAGAAAAGGACATCAAGCACATGAGCTCTCAACGCAACTATAGCAGTTGTTGTTGCAAAGTGCTTGAGTGCAGAAAATTGCTAGAAGTACTCAATAAGTAACTTACGGACCAGCCCAAAAAAATTGATTTTCAATTGCCATCACTTAATTTGAGGTTAAAGAGCGGACTCACACACTTTTTTGAGGGCTATGGTACTCGTGTAACTAATGCTCTTCACAAAAAAATATGCAATTATCTTATCAGCTGCACGCTAACCTCCATCAATTAATGCCAACTCATTTCTAATGCCAACTTTGTACTAATTAAACGCTATTTTTTTCAGCAGTGGCTCTCTTTTTGCTCTCCAACATTTCTGCACTTCCGTACAACAATTCCGACAACAAAGCCTGCATTTTATAGCAATCAACGGTGGTTCATTTAATTGTCAAATACTGCTAACGATTAAAGTGAGGCAGAGCACAAGTAAAGTAGGGAATATGTGTGTATGTTTGTCGGTAAGTAGTTATTGAGTTGTCGGGCTGGCGGTAAATTACGCGGAAACTTTTTGATGTTGACCAGTTAGTTGCGGCTGCGCACAAGCGCTGCCCGGCCATTCAAGTAGCGTTGAATTAAGTGACGTAGCCTGTTTGTGGTGCGAGGAGAGCAGCGTGTGGTTGTATTTAGCGAGCGCACTCAGTGCTGGTGACATTTATGAATGCACAAACTAAATGCTTAATGGATGGAGGGCAACTTTTACTAATTACTTGTGGGCATTTAAAAATTCCAAGAATAAAATTGAAGACAACAAAAGGTTGCCATGAAGTATTTAACAACAATTGTGCAAAGCAAGGAGCAGAATGAGCCAACGGCATAATAGAAGAAAGCTTTTAATGGCGGTGAAGTATGAAGAATGGAAGGAATAAAAAAAAATTACTTAATTGAAAGGAAAGAAATTGAAAGCGCAGGTTGGCTGGAAATGAAACATTGAATACCTAGAATGTACTCACAAAGTAACAAAGTAATACAATTAGACCCAGCTTCGATTTTCAGAGCTTAAAGTTTGCGTTGCTCAGGGTATTTTGCAACATATGGGCTCCGGTCTATTCAATATCACATTTGTGTCTTAACTTAAGCTCACAATTGGCGCCAGGATATGAGTTTCTGTTGGGGAATCAAAGATTGACCCAGGACGGTATGATCTGCATTTAAGCTGTAAAGGTGTCAATCTCGATTTTCTAAACTGTCGAAGTTCGTTTGTAGGTCATGGATATGGATTGAAGACTAAATAAAGGCGATATTTGCTAAAAATTAAGTCTGATCCGTTGAAGAGACATATGTATCTCCACCATTTTAGCTGTAGTATAGTTTTTAAGGAAGCATCGAAAGCCGGAGTGCGGGACTTTAATCCGCTAAACCTAACCTACTCCCAACTCAAGACTCTCCCATGGAACCACCAGATAAGGTATTAGTTACTTCATGGGAGTGACAAGACATTTTACGTCTCCTCTACAGCACAGACGGACTGACGCCTATTTTGCTGTATCTGTCTTAGTATTGTTATGATGGAAGTAGCCGCTTCGTGAACAGCTTTCCACTTCTCAGAGGACTGACACATAAGTGCAGTTAAACTTTCCACCGTTAAACTACCACCTAGTGCTGTTTCTAGCTTTTCCCTTATGGTCAGAAACCGAGGAAAATGGAAGAACACGTGCTCAGAGTCTTCTATTGACTCCGTACACATCGAACAATACGGACTGACGTCGTTTTATTTATATATGATTTATATAGATAGCCTCTGAAGCACCCATGCCCGCTTAATATTTGGGTCAGGTGGAAATCCAGGTCCCCATGTTGTCTACTTATCCACGTATGGATGTCAGGTATAAGTCTGTGAGTCCACCGTCCTGTAGTTGAGGTTTTCCACCATTGCTGCCATATAGTTATGCTCTTCTTTCTCTCTTCTCTCATTTGGATTTCTGTGATTGGCGTTGATAGCTCATATAATCTCGTGAGCTCGTCACCCTGGATGTCTATGGGAGGCATACCAGCTGGTACTTCAGATGCTTCGCTGGAAATAGTTCGGAAAGCTCTTATAACTCTTATTGCTGAGAGTCTATGCACCGCATTTATTGGTTTGGCATACGCTTTTATGTTTAGTGCCTGTATCCATACTGGAGCTGCATACATATAGTATAACTGAGTTCATAGCTTTGCGATCCTTCATTGGTCTGAAATGATTAAATTTGGAATATCTCTGCTTTTATTAGACTAGATTTCATTCTTTAATGGTCTAAAACGGTTAAATTTAAAAGAGATCGGATTTTATTCGACTATATTTTATTCTTTAATGGGAACCCGGATGTTGTTAGACTACGAGTAGATTTTCATCTTTGGTAGTCTAATGCTATTCAAATTGTATGAACTCGTATTTAATACGACTAGATGCCATTTTTTAGTGGTTTAAATCTGTTTAAAATATCTGAACTTGTATTTGCTTCGACTAGATTTTTATCTGTGGTGGTCTAAGGCTATTAAAATTATGTGAACTCATATTTTATTCGACAAGATTTTATGCTATAAGGGTCTAATACCGTATAGATCGACTGAATCCGGATTTTAGTCGACTAGATTTTTTGCTTTAGTGGTTTGATAATATTAACGTGATCTGAACTTGGATTTTATTCGATTAAAATCAATTTTTCAATGAACTCAGACTGTTAAGTTTAGGAGAACTCGATTTAATTCTAACTGCTTACATTCTACGGTTGCCTCATAACATACTTATCTCATATTTTATTGGGCCAGATTTCATTCTTCAGTGGTCTAACACTGTTCGAATTATTTAGCAACTTTTTTATAAACATTATTTCACACAAGTTATGTAATGAAAATTATATTGACAAGGAAACCTCTCTTGTTAAGACAACAATTAAAATAGTCATAAGGCAACTTCCAGGCACATTGCCTAATATACTTGTATTTCGCGAGAAATGCTAGAAAAATGCATGTGAAACCAGCCACAGGAAGTGCAGCACAGCTTGAGCGAATTCAACAGCGACTCTGTCTGGCAGTTGAGGAAATCTTTGGGTCTTTAAGTGCCGGTTATGTGTGTGAAAAAAATTTCGAAAATCCACAGCAGACCAAGCCATGCCCTCCAGCATAACTGGCAACCACACATACACACACACATAAAATAGTAAATATGTGCGCATACACAAACGCTATCATGTACAAGTTGACATATTTTATCAGAACATAGCTGAGCAAATAATTTACTGTAAGCTGCGGCATGAGACCACGAGAGCATGAGAGCTGAAAATGTGCGGTACGAAATTGCAATAAATGCCAAGAATGTTGTCAACTCGACATAAATGCGCACTGTGCAAACCAACGCAAGACACCAACACACATATATGAGTGTGTGTGTGTGTGTGAGTGTGCATGGCTAACTGACAATTTGCAGCAGCATGACATATTTGTAAATTTGTAATATTTACGCTAAATCCGCTGAGCTGACCAAACGCATACACAGCACATAGCTGGCAGTGTTCTAAATAACTGCAAGCGAACAAAGCCAACGCAGGCAAAGCCGCCGCCGCCGCAGCAGCAGGCAGTAGTAAGCTGTATGACGTTTGCTATATGAGACAAAAGCATTTTCCGCATGGTGCATGCGGTTTGGTGTGCAGTGCAACACTGCAATATCTTGCCACAGCAACAACAAACAATAGTGTATGAGCCAGAGATATCAGTGAAGTCAAATAGCTGGAGTAGCAAGTGAGTGACAGTGCAGCACAGCTGTTTGAGCAGCACATGACTGCTTAAATGAAGCCAGTGACAATTGTGACTGCTTTGTAGATACTCTCTAGATATTTGTATAGAGTCTTCATATACATATATGTATGTATATCAGTTTGTATTTAGTTTGCAGCGCCTACTATACACAAGCTTGTTGCAACATCGCACAAATCATGCGCTTCGCACGACTGCTGTTTGTTTGAGATATATACAGATACATATATGTACATATGTGTATATATGTATGTATGTATATAGAAAGTGGTTATGTGCTAGCTCTAGCCGATTTTCACAGCACTTGCAAAAGTCTATTTGCTATACGCTTGTAGCTAATTGCAGACCACACCATTCTTCACATTTGTTGCATTTATCACTCTAATGTGCGTTTTCTCTCTCAATTACGTATGTGGCAGCAAGCATAATTCATTCAACAGCTGCTTGTTTTTGTGGTTATGTAGCATATTTTTCAACTTTTATTCACTACATTTCATTTCTTTTTAATTAACTTACTATGTCTTCATCTGGCAATTTTACTTTTTTTTCTTATTTTGTTTTGCAATTTTACTGCATTTTTGCAATTTTCCATCTCTTTTTGCAATTTTTATTTTTTGAAAATTTTTCTTTTTTTATGCAATTCCTCGTCTGTAATTTTTTTATTTTTTGCATTTTTTTTATTTTTTGCATTTTATTTTTTATGCTGTTAATATGTGTTGTCTCTCACTTTGTGCCATATTCGCTGCCTTATTGTTACGTCAAAATGTCAAGTGAGCATACCGTACATCCAACCATACTTCTGGCATTTGCTGCCTCAGCATATTTATTGCTTTTTTGCGCATTTTTGTTGCGCGTCATCTAACCTATTATGCGCTCTCCGGCAGATGCACCTTAAGTTTTTGTGCGCTTTGCGCTTACAGCATCGCCAGCTTTAAATGTCAAAGTATAAAATGTCAAAGGTGTTTCGCGGAGTGGCTGTTGTGTTGTGAGTGGATAGATATGTATGTATGTAGACCGCTTTGTGCTGTACGTAATAATAATTTATGCCGTTGCGAAGTGATTACATAAATTTGTGTGTAAATATATATATTTGAGAGTTGTTGGTAAATTTTGTGTTTTATTGAATTTGATGTGGAAAAATACACAGTGCTACAAAAAATATTTGTTTTCTATATTGCCCTGGATATCTTAGCAAATTTTGAAGCTTTCCAGTGTCCAGATTATGAATTTATATTTTAAAATTTTTTTATGATTATGATTATTTTATTCTTATTTTTTGAAGAATTATCGGAGTTTTGTTATTTTTGTTATTCCTATACTAGGGTTCTGCGCATTTTTTTTGTGCCTACATGCATCATGTGTTCTCCAATCGCATGCTTCTTACCGATTAGTCGTAGAATTATGCGGATGGTTAAAAAAAATAAACAGAGGGGTATCTAGATCTGAAGTCAACAAAATTTTCTATTTTACCAAATGAAAATTTTCCTTTGTATTTAAAAATTCATTGGCTAGTCTTTCAGAAACGATGAAAAACTTGCAAAAATTGATGCAGTCGACCGGTGGAAGTGAATGGAACGGAAAAATGTCTACACCGAAGTTATTTTCCTCCTGAACTTAGTGATTTAATGTGTGATGAAGTTAGGTTTGACAAAGAATTTTTTCAAAGCATTGGACATCGGAAAATATATTTTTAATTCTGTACATTATTTAATATAATTTTTCCGAAGCTTAATAAGCAAAAGTTGAAAGTGGAAGGTCGTTAAATGTGACAAAGACATACTTCTTCGTTGGCTACGTCATGTCGTCCGAATGGATGAAAACACTCCAGCTCTGAAAGTACTTGACACAGTACCCGCCAGGGAAAGCAGAGAAAGAGGAAGACCTCTACTTCGTTGGAAATACCAGGTGGAGAAGAATATAGCTAGACTTGGAATCTCCAATTGGATCCAAACAGCAAAAAGGAAGAACGGTTGGCGTGCTGTTGTAAACTCGGCTATAACCGCGTAAGCGGTGTCTACGCCAAGAAGGAAGCAGAATATGACAATTTATGGAAGATAAAGATTTTATCAAAGTTATGGCTATACATTTTCTACAAAATTATAGTGAGGAACAGAGAGAGCAGTGCCACCAGCACCCAAAAGTGATTAAAAAAGGTATCAAATTTGATAGGGTTAGTTTGCAGTCCGTCATTTCCGTTTTATGGGAATTGAGCCGGGCTTTTGACGGTCATTTCCGAAGAGATGGACCGTTATGCGGTTGCCGAATCTGGAAGTATCGCAAGAAGACCGTAGCAGCGATATCCGTGAGTTTGTGAATCAAGAAAGAATCAGCTCTTGCATCGTCAAGCCTAATAGTTTCGACTCGCAAACCTGTTTTAGTACAAAGATCAAATAACAAGCCGGTTGAACTCTCTAATTTTACCTATTCGCCAGAAATTTTACTAAAACATGATTGAAATGGTCGGAGAAGACAATAACTTCATTAATTGCCTGTTTATGTCATTTCAATACAAACGCAAAATTTTCATATATGGAATGAATCAATTCCAGAACTAATCAACGAAACAGAACTTCATTTAGAACGCAACACTGTGTGATGCGCAGTTTCATCGATACACCTTAGACCATACTTCTTTGACGAAAACGGTGTACCAGTTACAGTTAATGGGTACCGTTATTTGAAGATGTTGAATGAGTTTTTATACCCAGTATTGCGCCAAAGACGTATTCCGTTCAATATCGTTTAGTTCCAGTAAGATGGAGCAACTACGCACTTAGCCAGACCGGTTAATGCGGAGCTACAACGAAAATTTGAAGTATCAAATTAGTATCAAGAAACTCCACTTTCCGCTGGCCACAAAGGTCACCGAACCTGACTTGCACTAGATTTTTTATGGGGTTATGTCAGGCAAGATGTGTACGAAACAACTGACTGAACACACTGACTGAATTGGAACATTCCAATAAATCTACAATTGTGGCCATCCCGGAGCCGCAATGAATAATTTGCTAAATTCTAGTTTGTTAAATACTTAACTGTATAAAAGAAAATAATATTCGCTATACAATACAAAAAATAAATTGCATTGATGATTCGTGCGCCACGCTGTATGAAAATCACTTGTCAAATTCACAATTTTATACCATAGAAGATAATATCTGATTCGGCATTATTCAAAAATTATTTGTTAAGGTCAATCGCAAAAGTATTTCGTAATATTCAGCAGTGACATATATTTAAAAATAAATTAAATAAATAAAAATAATCTTCGGAGCAAGGAATTATATCAACATGCAATTACAGACGTCATAAATAACAGTAAGGCTATTTAAAGTAGCTGCTATCCAGCATCGATGACACAATTACACTAATCGAAAGTGACACGCAGACGGTGCGGTTCGGAGGAAAAGCGTAAATCCTTTTTGCATTACTCAGAAGTGGTTTAATAAATGAGTTATGTAAAGTAGTAAAGTGGAAATATATGGTGTAAGTAAAGTATGCTGTCATTGCACATATAATATTAAGTAAATAAACAACGAGCACTCAGTTGCAAATAATGAAAAGGAATCGGAAGACGGAAGTGACGATGATAAAAACGTGAAAATTGTGAATTACCGTAAAAATAAAGTAATCAAATGTCGTGTCATTCGTTCGAATAATCAGTGTTGGCATCTACTCTAAATATTGTTGTGGAGTGGCTAATATCAGTGGCTAAATATATTGTTAAAATTTGATAAATATTATTAGCAAACGATTTTATCTCGCAATGTGAGTAATTAAGCTTAATTACTGATAAATTAGTAAATAATTAATTGTCATTAGCAGTTATTTATAGACTGTGGATGCTGCTTGTTATTGAATGAACCAATTAAGGCAATTAAGCAGCTGAAAGTGTGGCGTATATGCTCCAAGTAATATGAGAAGGAGAAATACATATAAGTAAAATTAATGCAAGTAAAAGTATTGGTATATAACTAATGTGAGTGAAAATAATGTCAGTAAAAGTAATGTGAATAAAGAAATGTAAGTAAAGGTAATGTAAGTGGATTTGATGCCGATAAAAGTAATGTTGGTAAAAGTAAAGTCATTAGAAGTAATGTAAGTCTGAGTATGGAATGCAAAAGTAATATACTTAAAGTTATGTAAATAAAAGGAATCTAAGTATATTTAATTTATGTAAGTAAAATTAATGTCAGTATAAGTAATGTATATTAAATATGTAAATAAAAGTAATGTATATAAATAATGGAAGTATAGGTAATCTAATCAAAATCATTGGCAGTAAAAGTAATGAAATTAAAATCAATGCCAATAAAAGTAATGTTAGTAAAAGTAATGTGAGTGGAAGTAGTATAAGTCCGAGTATGGCATGTAAATAAAAGTAATGGAAGTATAAGTAATCTAAGTAAAATTATTTGCAATAAGTGTAATGTTTAAGTATGTAAAAGTATTGGAATTAAAGTAATGCAAATAAAACTAAGTAATGTATATTAAAGCAATGCTATCAAAAGTAATGTAATTAAAAGTAATGCCAATAAAAGTAATGCCAGTAGAAGTAATGTAAGTCCGAGTATGGCATGTTAATAAAAGTAATGGAAGTATAAGTAATCCAAGTAAAATTATTGGCAATAAGTGTAATGTTTAAGTATGTAAAACTATTGGAATTAAAGTAATGCAAAAAAACTAAGTAATGTATATTAAAGCAATGCTATCAAAAGTAATGTAATTAAAAGTAATGCAAATAAAACTAAGTAATGTATATTAAAGTACTGCTACTAAAAGTAATGTAAATAAAAGTAATGGAAGTATAAGTAATCTAAGTAAAATTATTGGCAGTAAAAGTAATGTGAGTCGAAGTAATGTAAGTCCGAGTGTGTAATGTAAATAAAAGTAATTGAAGTATAAGTAATCTTAATAAAATTATTGGCAGTAATTGTAATGTCTAAGTATGTAAAAGTATTGGAATTAAAGTAATGCAAATAAAACTAGGCTAATAAAAGTAGTGTAAGTAAAAGTAGTAATGGTAAAAGTAAATAACTGAAATGCTTAGAATTTAATCAGTACCAATCTAAAGCGGATTATTAGTTTTTAAGACTTTTAAGTCTTGAAATTTAACTTTAAAGAACAATTTCATTTTCAAAATCTGGTTTTATAGCTGACAAAAGCGCTTATTTCAGTTATATTTCAACTAACAGGCATTACAAAGTTCCCTACAATTCTTTGGCTAAACGAGAAATTGTTGTATTCTTTATTCTTGACTGGCATAGACACCGCTTACGTGGTAATAACCGAAATTGTTGCGTTACTTTAAATAATATACCTCAAATATCATTATTATGACCCTATATTGGTTATTTAGAGCAATATGAGTAGCTGTAATTGGTATTATAAATATTTATAACCTAATTTTAGCCCACATAATTTTTTGCTTATTTAAAAGCCACAGCGTAAACTAAATTGGAAACTGTCTAACCTTAATTTAAGTTATTTTTCGCAGAAATTTTACTCACACTCCAGCCTTTAAAACAGCAAAGCTTGCGTGTTACAGCGCACCGACTAACATACTTCAAATTATCGATCGCCTTTCGACGATATTTTCATTGTGCGGTCAGTGTGCCAATATGGATACATCATATACAAATATACATACATATACGTTTATAAATGATATACATGCATTTAGCTATTAATATTTTCCACTCATTGCAAGCGCTCACAGAAATAAGCAGCCAACAACAACTAGCACAAAGGACATTAGTATCAACAGAACACACACACTACAACACAAAATAGCAAAGTAAGCGCCAGGAAAGTAACGCGACGACAGCAAAAATGGAAAAATGGCATGTCGCCAGCAATATTGCAAAACACCAATATCGCCCACCCACTTTGTTGCTGCTTGTGAAGAGCAAGAAAATGTAAATAAAATCGAGGACCTGAGGTGTGAGCGGCTTAGTGTGTTGCCTAACTAATAGGAGGCGTCGACATGAGTGAGCATTATTTATCGTTTTGTTGTGTTGTTTCCTTACGTAGAAGAGCAAAAAAAAAAAAACAAAAAATGAGCGCAAGCGGTGAGTGTGTGCTGCGTGGGCAGGAAGTTGTAAATATAGCACTGAAATTGTGAAAAATTAGCAGATTGAGTCGGAGGATTGCGCAAAGCCAGAGTATTGGTTGAGTGGCGAAAGTAGTAGAAAGGTGTTGCAGGCACTAGCAAAGGTTTGTGCACGAAATCTCGAACTAAGGCAAAAAGTTGCGGTAAAAATATGACGTGTCAGTACGGTTTTGCGGTGCTTATTGGTATGGTTGATACAACTGCTTTTGTTGTTGCCATTACAAACGTGCCAGTTGTGGTTACTGGGTTATGCTTGATGCGCAATAAGCTTTCGCAAGGAATGAGCACGTAGGTAAATAAATATTAAATAATAGGTAAGACTTGCAAAAAGAAATTTGTAATAAGAAATAATATGAAAACCAAAAAAGTTAACTTCAGTTCACCAATGCTACGCTAAATCCCCTTCACAAGTTAAAAAGTTTCCAGACAAAAACTTGAGTTGGATTGTTTAAGTGGAATCGGAGCTACATATACATTTGGGATAATGTTGGGATCTGCAAAATTTCTTCATATATTTTAGCAATGTCTTCGACAATAAAATCTCAAAAATTTTGTCAAGATAGGGTAAATTAAAATGTTTTTCATTTAAGAACTTGATTTTGGTCGATCAGTTTGTATCCTATAAATGTCTGATATCAGTCATTGCAACAAATGAGCAGGTTCTTAAGGATGTGTGCAAAATTTCAGATCGATATCTCAAAAACTGAGTTACTAATACGGGTGTATATAGACAGATGGACCGACAGACTTAGCTAAATTCACTCAGCTCGTCATGCTGATCGTTTATGCTTATCCTTTCTAGGTGTTATAAGCTCCATGGCAAATTGAATATACTTATGTATATATGTGATCTCGATAATAAAGATAATAATATTTTGGCATCATAAAATGTTTTTTTAGTTTTCATAACAATAAAAAACACAGTGTAATATAATGAAAATGTGGAAGGATCGAATTTAAAGTAAACTTAATCCAAGCGGTGCCATTCGTCTGGCTACCGAACTAGTTGAGGAAATACGGAAGTCAATAAACATGTTATACATATGTACAATGAAATACCCGAAGGTGCTGATAGACAGATCAGAAGGAAATTGAACACCTTAAGGACATGCAGGATCGCCAAGATCATGTGTAAGGGACCTGAAAAAAAAACGCACATGCTTTACTCACATGGTAATGAGTAGACTGCAAATCGGTTGTTGGTCAAATCCTGGTCGCAACCTACTCGCATCACATATTAGCTAGACGGGCATAAGTAGTAAAGATATCTTCGCAGAGAATAAAAAAGTAGGTATGAGAGAGACGCTAGAGCATCATCTATGCACTTTTCCATTAGTATATAGAACTCGTCTTAGATATATGGGAGCTCCGCAGTTCGAGGGACTAGACGAAGTAACAAAATTAGATATCAAATCGCACTTAAAGTTTGCAAACAGCATTGATGTCGTGCTTGACGTATACTTTACCCTTTAATTAAACTAAAACTCCCTCTGATGTTACTAAAAACCAGTAGGTGTATGTATGAAAGTGATAGCCGACCAGTATAACCTAATCTCATCTACCTAATCTAAGCAAATGAAGACAAACAAATTTCCAGCTGTCAAACAACCTAATATTCCAGAAAATTTTAGAAGCAGTAGTCTATAGACTATTTCATACCGAATAGCATAAGATAAGCTATAAATATCGCTTTAAGATAGACCACTGTAGAATGAGGATAGTGAACCCTTCAAGCTAAAATTTTTCATTCTTACCAGAAGTCGATTTCATCTACTTAGTTGACAAGAAGTCTTTCGATACTTTATAAGCAAAAACAAGTTACATAAGAGATCGAAACAATTGGATAGCCTGAAACTATAATAAAATAAAGGGGGTTCTTTTATCGGACCATGTCCAGCTGCTCAATGCAAAACTCTGCCAATATATATTGAACAATCGACGATAACAAAAAAAAATCGACTCTTAAAAACTGTAAAGAGCCGAAACACGCTAGAAGTGATAATATCTCGAGAAGTCAGAATGTGCAACCCCCTATGTGTGCCGGAATATCAATAAGAATGTTTATAGAAATTTGAATGAAAATAAAATTCGTCAAAGCGGACGGTTGCCATCATCTATGGAGTGTTTACCCTTTCGAGCAATTTAAATATTTATATGTAGCAGATAAAGAACTTTATACACCAGCTGAACAATTCATAAATTATGAAGAAAAACTTCGAAAATTCTAGTGAAAATACTCAAACTTCAAGCTTACTCTTCGAGCAGGATAAAGTTCGAAGCACTACATTTTTAAAGAAGAAAGAGTTATAAAGGAAATTGTTTAAAGCCTACGTGTTCATAAGGCTTGCGCTGCTTGGTACTACAGCATTTTGTATGTATGTATGTATATAGATATGTGTGTACTGTATAACTGTATTAACTTTACCGTTACGCATGAATGCCTTAGCAAAAGCAAGCAAATATTTTTGTTTATCCTTGCGGTTTCAGCCGGCAAGACAACGACCTAGCGCTCAATGGACTGCTGTTGGCCAACAAAAACGCCTTTTACCGTTAGTGGCAGCAAAAACTACTAGGACACAATGCTTGCAACCCGTTGCTTTAACGTCGACTAAATAAATATTTACTTTTGCGCATGTGTGTGTGTGTATATACAAGTATTTAAATGCAAAGAAGACGCGTTCGTCGCCGCCTTTAATTGGGTTAAAGAAATTTAATTAAAAATGCTGCTTCAGCAGGGTAAGGATTTAAATATTTGCACTGCCAGCCGGCGTATTATCACACATACATACATACGTACGTAAAAACACCTTGTATATGTTGAAGTGCGTTGCATGCGGAAACGGAAATGGTTACTGAAATGTCCGTTTTCCGTTTGTCTTTTACACGCCAGCGCCACATTATTACACACATGCGCCACGCCGCTGTATGCGCGCCTAACGGAAGTTGATTGCGGCTCGTTACAGTATACACAGTTTTATTCACTTTACGTTAAGTGCGCCAGCGCGCATATGAATGCATGCACAATGAGCTGCAACAACAAATGCAACAAACAATGAAGCACACTTTAACTATCCTTTTAGCGCGTTGACCGACAGGCATTGTGTGAAAAAAGTGGTTAAGGACTTGTGCTAAAGCATCGTTGATGGACAGTTGAGCGAGTTGCGTCGCGTCACGTTGAGTTGGGTTGAGTGGCGTCGCTTGTGGAGACGTATTCATTGCTTGTTATGTACAGGGTGGCTCATAGGTTGGATTTTTTAATATTTTTAGAGCACAATTTCTAAACAAAGTATTCTGTAAATTCAGTTTTTCGAGATTTAAATTATTGCTGTCTAAATTTTTGTCTTCCCTTGAATGCTACGGTGATGATAACCGACAAAGGGAAAGTGAAAGGAATCTATTAACTTTTATTTTATTGTGTGCGTCTAGAGCACTCATTTAGGAAGATGTTTTTGATAAAACCAGACTCCGTGGATATTTTAAAATTAGGCTCAGATAAATTTATTCTAAGAAATTATGTTCGGATTAGAAAGACCAATCTTTTGCCTTCGGTTTTACTAAAAACCCATTATAAATAAACTGATTGGACCTTGTCAGTGCGGCTTTGGACTTGGATAATCCAGAATAGACCAGATTTTCGCAAACCGACAAATCCTGGAGAAGACACTTGACAAACATCGAACACCTTTTTGTCGATTTGAAAACCCGCTTTTGAGAGCACGAACAGGATCTGCTTATTTGACGCCATCTAAAAATTTAGAATCCCTGCGACACTCATACCGTTATGCAGAATGATGTTGAGCACAACTATCAGATCGGTCAAAATCGGGAAGAACCTCTTCGAGCCGTTTGATACCAGACAAGGTTTAAAGAGTGATTTTCACCCCTGCGGCTTCTTCAACATAATGCTGGAAGAAGTGATACGTGCCGCTAGTCGAAACCACAGTGGCACTTTCTACGGTAAAAGTACAACTCGGTAGATAGTTGAGAAGCTCGACGCGTAAAAATTACGCTCTATAAGTCTCTCTTTATTTTCGTCCTCTTAAACCGCGCAGATACCTGGACGATGACGGACCTAGATGAGAAAGTACTTGGAGCATTCGGGATTACAGTTCTTCGGAAGGTCTTTGAAGCCGCTCGTATAAGTGATGAATATCGAAGAAGATGGAACCACGAACTGTATGAGCTCAACGGAACATGGATATACATATGTACGTAGTTAAGCGCATAAAATTCTAATGAATGCGTTGGTTAAGGCATGTCGGTTGCATGGAAGATGCTAATCCACCGATCTCTTTCGACTCGATACGCTTGGGTGGACAACGGAAGCGGGCGTCTACGCTTTCAATTGAAGAATCAAGCGCATGGCGACTTTTCTGTACTTGGCAGGTACAACTGGCGTGACCTCGCAAAATATAAGCAGCTGGCGAGGTTTTGTGTGCCCGGGTTAAACCGATCTAGCGTTGTAGTGCCAAAGAAGAAGAAGATGAGTATGCCTTAGCAAATTGAGATTTTAGATAGGCTTTTTCGTAATAGTATAACTTTAACAGAACATCGCCTAAAAATGATTTTCCAAAGCTGGACTTTCATTCTTTGTAGTACTTACAATCACTTTCTGCCAAAATTTTCATCTGAAAAAGCTGTCACTGTCAAAACACCATGAGTATAATACTCGTATATCGACCACCCTGTATTTGCATATAACTGCATGCAGATTACACCAACCAGTTTAGTTTGCGCGGTGGGGCGCTGCAGGCAGATGACGTTGACAGTTTGCTCACTTTCAGTTGCTCAGTCGCTTGGTAACGCGACTACACAATCAAATCCCCCACTTGCAGCGCACTCAGTACGTTGTCCTTTTTATGTCAGCGCGTATTGTTGTTAGTGTCATACGATCATACTGCATAAATTGTATAGTTGTTAAACAAACTTCAACTGTCAGCAATTGAGAAAGTGACGTTGATGTGTACAAAGTTGGCAACGCCAGACAATTATATTTTTTTCTTTTTGCTTTTTTTTTAATATTATTTTTGTTAACTAATACGCATTATTATGCCTTTAGAGCTATGAATAATTTTGAAGTTGTTGTAATTATTATGCATAAATATTGCCCACTGAGAAGAAGAGGCTGCCATTTTCAGGACCGGTTTGCTGCGCTTGGCAGTGTTGCCAGGTCGCTTGAAACTTTGATTTGCCTGCTCAAGCGCACACTCACCCACTGACGTGTCCTCTCACTCATTCATGCAGTTGCCCATACTTTTTGTTGTTGTTGGTCATCCATTTGTGCATTTCATGTGCTTGTGCATAAAATATTTGAAACTTTTACTTTTGACGTTTCGACTTGTCATTAAATGTTGGCAAAGTTTGGAAAGTATATCAGCGCACACAAAACACACACTCAATTTGTGGAGAAAGCACTTATATTTATATGTCACATACTCTATATATGCAGCGCTGCATTTTAGTATTTCATTTGCATGTGCAACTTGCATGTCCATCCAGCTCAACCGCTTTACAGACATATGTACATGCATATGCACCCTTGTAAGCGCACATCTAATTTCATGCAGCTCACTTTCTTTTGACATTTTAACAAGTTGCGAACTGTCAACGCTCAGCTGTTAGTTTTTTTTGCACAGTTTGCACCATGCAACAGCATATGTGTGACCTGCGGGTGTGCTTGGTGTGGCTAGTCAAAGGCTGTTAACTAGTTTTCGACTTATGTGCTTAAGCTTGCAAATTGTTATTAAGCTGTGCGTGCATTTGTAATGACAGATTTATGGCATTAAAAGTGAGTAAAAGTTGGTGGCTTTTGCAGGAGAGAAAATATTAAAAATGTTGTACTACCAATTTGGCTGGTGTATTATGACCACAGGTGGCACATATGCTTATTTTAATTAAAAACTCATGTGACTGGCTTAGTCAGTATGAAATTGGAACTTTGTTGTTATAGGTGTTAAGGTAATGGGTGCAATATAATGCTTAAAGCTATAATGTTGTGTTTTTAGATTAAAATTATTTCGAGTTGAAAACTTAGACATTTTAAATATAATATTAATTATAATTTTTTTCAATAATATTTTCATATAATTAATGCAATATTTTTGAATTAAAAATGAAGTTTTGATAAGGTTTTGAAAAAGCTCTGAATCGAAGAAGAGGAGGAGTACACTATTTCTGGGTACACTGACAAACACTTTGCTTTTTAATGAAGCTCACAATGTGCTAAAGCTAAATATTTCTTCCATAAAAATTTAATAATTTAAATTTTAGTCAGAAGTTACATAGGCTGCTATATATATTTCTGGACTAGGCAACACTAAGTGTTGCCAGGTGCAATCTGACATTTCCATTGGAAAGTTTGACATTTTTTAGCATAACATCACTCAGAACGTTTTGTCATTTAATCGTGAATTGTTTTATTTACAGGGAATTAAAAAATTCATCTCGGCCAAAAAATGGAATTAACTCGTGAACATTTTCGTGCGATCATTTTTCACAACTTTCGACGTGGATTATCACGACAAGAGTGCATCGATGAACTAAAATCTTTGTATGGCTATGAAGCACCATCCTATAGCACTGTGAAAAACTGGTACAACGAATTCAATCGTGGCCGACGCTCGCTCAAAGACGAATTCCGTGAAGGTCGTCCAAAAACAGCCGTTGTGCCAGAAAACATCGATGCCGTACGTGAACTGATAATGCAAGACCGTCATGTAACATACCTTCAGATAGAGGCATGCCTATGCATTTCTCCCACCAGCATACATTCGATATTGCATGAACACCTGGCCGTAAAAAAGGTTTGTTCTCGTTGGATCCCGCACAATTTGACAATCGCTCAAAAAAGGCTCGTGTGGATTGGTGTAAAGAAATGCTGAAAAAATACGATCGCGGTGCTTCAAAAGACGTTTATAAGATCGTCACAGGTGACGAATCATGGATCTATGCGTATGAGCCCGAAACAAAACAGCAATCGACCGTGTGGGTCTTCCAAGACGAGCCAAATCCAACGAAAAAAAAAAATAAAAAAAAAAAACATTTTTATTGACAAATATTCCTTTTTTCATTACTAGGCCAGAAATATATACAGCAGCCCTCGTAAAACACGTATTTTTTTACTTTACGTGATCCTGTAAGGAGTTATCTTAACAACGCGGGCGCATCTGTTTTCCGAGGGGTCACCGGAAATGGCTTCACAATAGCCGAGTTAAAATATTTTTTTTTCCAAAAATTTCAGTATTTCTTTTTTTAAACTGTATGATTGTAATAAAAAAAAATCTAAAAAAATATTTCATTTTGTATATGAGAAAAAGGACTGTTTTTTTTAGCAGAGGAAACCCATGTATCTCCTTAATATAGTATTATAAATCAAGCAAAGAAGGTGGAAACTTCCTTGTTGAATGACTGAAAAGTTTATTTATCTACTCTAATGAGCTTGCTTTTCATACATTTTTCAGACAATCTTTAGACATTCTATTTACTCTCGTTTCTTTTGTCATCACAGTTTATATTACCATCGTAGTTCAGAAATTGAGGTGGAGTAAATAATAAAATAAATAAATAATAAATACTATGGTGATCTATTACAGAATAACTCAGAATCATAGTTAGAGCATTTATCTAACAAAAACTAGATTATTGGAAATCATTCTTAGAAAAATGCTTTTTCAAAGCTTATACAGATAGGGTCATAGCTGTTGGAAGAATTGTATTAAAAAGAGATGAGATAAGCTCGATAAAGGTAACATAAATTTTGAATATAATCAATAGGGATCATAAATGGATGCTAAGTCATGAAAGCGTGATATTAAACATACACAGAACAGACTATAGAAGTTGGAAGTACTGTACTAAAAAGGGATAAGAAGAAAAATAAAGTTTGAATATGATCAATCTTGAACTCGTTATAAAAATATGTACTGCCTTGAAACCATGATACAATGTCAACATCAGAAGGCGGACTTTTACAGCTATATTTAGAATCTGAGAACTATCTTTTAGGTTGAAAAACTATAGATCATTGTTTGAAAGCTTATTGAAAACATACACGGAATGGACTATACTTGTAGAAGTTGAAATTATTGTGTTAACAAGAGATGAGATAACCTTGATAAAGGGAAAAATGTTGAGTAAATATAATCAATAATAAATTCGTGATTAAAAGATATACGGTTTTGAAACAATGATATTAATATATAGTATCTCAGAAGGCAGATCTTTACTGCGATATTTAGAATCTGAGAATGATCTTTTAGGTAGAGTTAAAATGTTAGGAATGCATTTCTAATGTTAGGGATGGTGTAACAAGCATTCGTAATGAGTTATGCTCAAGAGAGGCAGTGGATATGGAATACCACAGTTTTGGCTATTTTTGTGATAACTAGCGAAGTGGCATAATACCAAAATTTTTAGCTTCATCAATGCTGTAAATTACTGATAAAGCAGTTTGCTCAATATGAGGTTTGCTAGGGATATTTGTGTAGGCTTCTTAAGATTGAACATTAAAGTATTAAGACTCAAAGTTAAAATATTGGTATTAAAAAGCTATGTAAACTCTAGTGAAAATATATACTCAGCTCTCACAAGCTTGTTCTCCCTGCTAACGCATTCGAAAGCTATTAGTGCAGGTTTTACCTCAATGACAATGTGTGCTCTCACTTAAATCATCTGGCTTAAAAGCTTTTTAATACCTTTCAGCTTTGCAGAACTTTTAAATTAAATACGGCTGCACGTATTTTTTAATGAATTCATTTATTGCAGCTGTGATGGATGTATAGAGTAATTGTTGCATTGCACTGTTTGTTTGTCGAACGTATGGCAAGCAAATTGAGTGACATATTTTTTGTGAGTGTTAAAAAGCACAGAAAATGACACTTCAAATAAATTTCTGTTAAATGTTAATGGCTGTGAACTCTTGCGTGTTGTTGCTGGCGGTTGGATTGTTGTTTTTTTGTTTTTTGTTGAGCCTTCGTGGAACATCAAATATTCCCACAATTGAGTGAAGTGTGTGTGGTTTTTTCGACATGCACTCTTATTTGCAATTGAAAAGTGCAAATCTATGTTGAACAATGTGGCATCGTTAAAAACTATTACTATCAATGGCAGGCGATTTCTGCCTACGCAAGCAGCACGAGTGCAGCTATGTACTTGTTTAAATTTTTTTATGCATTTTTCAACATTTTTTTCGGTACAATTCAATTTTTTGTCGAAATGCATAAAAACGAAACGCTCTTCGGTTTTACGGTTGTACCGTTATTTGCATTTTTTTTTGTGTTTGTTGTTTGTACCCTAGCCGCACACCAATTGCGGCTGTTATTTTTCTGCTCTCGAGCATTTTCATCAAATTACAATTTTCGTTAGTGCCTGCAAATCGACGAAATTGAAATTGTGGTAAGTTTTTGGTTTTTATTTTTCGATTTTCTATTTTGTTGTGCGAGCGAATTTATTTTTTTCGTTTTGAAACGGAAATATTCTCAAAATCTGTATGCTGTACCTTACTATGTGTGTGTGTGTGCGACATTTCCGCTGAGTACTCGCTTTCATGTGGAAAAATGATGGCACTCTGTGCTTCTATCAGTAAGCAGGCAAAAAAAGTGTATGCTTGTGTTGCAGAGTTGCAATTGAAATGTGTGGCATGCCAAGAAACAAACAAACGACAGAACGTACGTCGTGCGCATTGAGATTTGCTAGTTGCTATTCGCAAGTTGTAAATTTTGTGGAAAAAGGTAGGGAAAGGTGCACTGTGCGAAATTATTTGGAAAACTTTAGTGGAACTTTTGAAAAAGATTGCAAATATAACGCTAGCTGGCAGCGGATAGAAGTCCAGGAGAATGGAGATGAGAATCGTGAGTAGAAGTTCATGCAAGTGAGGAAAGTTCTCTGAGCGCCATTCAGATGGGAGTGGCCAGACGCAAATCTTTTACATATGGCTGAAGCAAAGTCTTAGACTAAGTATCCTCTGGATAGCCAAAAAACATCGGTTTGAAGGCGAGCTAAAGTAAGAAGGCGAAACATCCATACCCAGGTTTGTGTGCTGATATTTTCCCAAGAAGAAAAGCTAAATAAATATATTAATAGAACTCCCATCTATTTCACATTTCTATATAAAGGAATTGTGTGTACAATTCTTGACAGTCTACACACTTTATATAACCCGTTCGAGATTTTGTGAGCTGAAATTATATGAAGGCGAGAGGTATGATCTTCATCAGCTTCACATTTTTCGATAATTGCGTTCAAATATGTATGTAACAGTATAGCTTCCGCTAGTTTTTTTTTGCCAAAATATGTCAAAATTTCGCACAGTGTACTCAAAGCCATGAAAAAATACCGAGTTTGAAAACAATACTAGCTCGTTGATGCAGCCAAAAAAATGGCTCTTGGCGGAATGACGCATAGCACAAGCACGTCAACAGGAGTAGGTAGTTGCCATTTGTTTCTTGTTTTTTTCCGTTGCTTCGGGTTTTTGCTGAACGTAGCACTTCCTTTCGATGTATGCAACTGTTTGTTTGAAATGCTCTTGGCTGATGGAAAAAGTTGTATTTTTTTCTCCAAATTTCGCAATACTGCTTATCAATTGGATGCAAATATGGAAAATGCTCTGGAAATATGAGTGCTTTAAGCTTTGCTGAAATGGTTTCGATTTGTGTGGCTAAAGAAATTGAGGATTTAGCCAAATCGATGTTGCTTGCAGAAAGCGTAGCAAATCTAAGCTGCTTGAAAATTTGTTTTGTATTAAAAAAGCTTGAAGATTTGATTGGCATGCGTGTGGGGATTTTCAAACTCAAATTGAGTATTATATATGTATGTATGTACTTATGAAGGTATGCGTTTTTGGCATGCCGAGCATATAACAGCTTTGATTCCAACTGCCTGGAGTTCTGCAAAAAAGGCAGCCGGAAATCGTTTAATTTGCAATAAATTGTTGAGTTTATTGAGACGCAGAGCAAGAAAGCTTTAAAAAATTTTTAAAATTAAAATGTTTATAGTTAGATTTATATATGTATACATAAGAATATTTTCATTCAACCTCTCAATTGCTTTTCTGCGAAACAAAATTATAAATAAAAGCGTCTAATCATGCCGCTTTGAATGAGAATTGGCGGCAAAATGAGCGAGTGTGTAAACAAAATCAAATAAAAACGTCTTATAACTGTACATATTTATACGCAAGACTTTTGTTTACACTCTTCGACTTTCAGCATGCCATTCATTTGTTGGATTTGTCAAAAGCCATAACAAAATGTGGAACATTCGTACAAATAAACAGCAAGAAAATCAGAATAAATCGCCAAACACACGCCGCGTTGCTGCGAAAAGTTTTTCGCCGTTCCAACGACAGTTGTTTACATTGCCGCAATGCTAGGCGTAAGCACTTACGGAAATGGCCTGTTAGTGCCTGCATAATGGTAAACAAATTTTTTGCATGAACTTAATAATTTTTCGCAATAAACTGCTAATATTATGTACTTCTTAAGTGACTTTAATGTTTGTCTTGGATGACAGCGCATTAAAGGCGGAGTTAATTAAAAAATTTTATTGCTGCATTTTTGGTGATTTTATTGTGGTTAGGGAATATGAACACTTCATACTGTATAGTATACCTCGCAGAATGTGATATTTTCAAAATGTGAAATATTTTTAGTTGATATTTTTAATAAAATATTTTAATATTATATTTAACAAATTTAATGAAAAATGTTAATTTTAAATCTTCATAAAAAGTATTTTTAACCACAGTATTATTAAATGGGTGTTTTTTAAATTCCTACAGTTTAGAGGCATTTTATAGCATCGCTTTGACTTTAGACGCATTTTTCTCAGAATTGTTCACTTTACAAAAGTGCCCAGTGCAACAAAGTCGTAACTCACACCGGCGTGGTAGTACGGCGCTCCAAACCCGATTTTTCCAAGAATTTCGCATTTTTTTGTATATATCTCGTAAATGAGAGGAACTATAGAAAAAATGTACATAACAAATTTGTAGGAAATTTTATTTGCTATAAAAAAGGTTCAAGGTCAAAATCGCTATCATTAATACTTTTCGAGATATTCGGCTTTTTTTGTAAGGCTGTATGCAATTTTCATAGATTTTTTAATACATACCATCTATAAAAATTCTATAAAGCCTTACGCCACAATTTTTGTTTTGAATATTAATTATTCTTAACACTTATTTTTTTTGTAAAATTGATTATTTCTTTAAATTATTGTTATATACTAGAAATATTTATTTAATTATTTTTATTTTATTTTCTTCTTAAATAATATTTAATTTATTTTTTAATGAATTTTTTATAAAATATAAATTATATAAACCCAGTTTTAATTCTCAGTAATGTTTTAGGTTTAATGTTAAGAAGAATGTTTTTTTGTATTATGAATATTAATAAATTATTTTTATAATGTCCACAAAATATTCAAAAAGCTTAATTATTTTTGAAATTTTTTCTTATAAATATTATTTTATTTTTCAAATAGTTTTTAATTAAAAAGGCACACTTCTCACGTTTATAATATTGTATATAAAATCATATTTTATATTTAAATTTCGTCGCCCTTCACTTTTTCACGCCTCAACACGATCAAAACACTTGTATCGCTTTTCAGGTGAAGGTCATTGCTGTTTTTGTTCTCACATACACACATATGCACATATTTATTTTCACTTTTATTTATTTATTTATTCCGCTATGTATCTCCACTCAACGTTTTGAGCACAATAGCAATTATACTTAAAATATTTGTATTTTTCTCATGAGTTAAATGCTTGTGGTGAAAAATTGCATGAAGAGGCATACAGCAAGTGCCGCTTGAAGCACATATGCCCATACATACATATGTATTAACGTGTATATGAATATGTATTTATAAATATCCCAACATACCGGCAATGCATTGTAGTCTCAGCCGAGGCGTGCAACAAATTCTCAACACCCACAGCGGCTGTTACGACACACTAAACGCTGACACGCGTGCAACACATTCACAGGGCGCACGTGTGGCAAGCAAATGCAGAGTTGCGAAACCGACAAGGGAATACAAAATATGCGGTTGTTGATGATATTGGGTCGGTTAGCGGATATGTTGCAATATTGTTGAATACTTTTTCGCCGCGAAAGGGAGTAGAGGACGCTTTTTTGATTATGCGGTACTTTTTAATCTACTTAATATTTTTTAAGAGATTACCACGTAAGGTTTTGCTAATCTACATACATGCGAAATATTTTTTAAATATTTAGTGCATTTTACTAAAGCTGGCAACATTTAACTTGTTTCAATTTGCCAGCAGGAAAACTTGGCTATTTGAAACTTTCAAGGAGATGTTTAAATTCCACTACACTCTCGTACCATATATGTATGTATTATATACTACAACCGCTTTTATTTGTTTTAACTACAAATTCATTAGACTCCACAAATTAATATTTGAATATTTCACATAAACGAGAACCAACACGCAGCACAGCCCCGTCCATTGTTCTTTTAATGCAAATTGTTATGCATGTTGTTTGTTTCAACTAACAAATTAATGCCGAAAGCCATACAACAAGCAAATTTTGTTCTAAAACTAGACAATACACGATATTTAGCACAAATAACAACAAACTGCTTAATGCGTTCAATGCACGAAAATACAAATTGAATTTGAAACAGCTGATGGTAGTTAACATGTGTGCGTCAAATGTATCGAAAATCGATTATTGATTTATGCTGAATTTTTGTAAGGAAGGGGGTTATGTACATAATTAAATTTATCATATACATACATATATTAAATTTACTAAATAAATTACGCTTTTTCGTTTCCGCAGATCATACAGGAGATCTACATAGGTGCAGCGATGCAGCCGAGTAATATAAAGCGGCGATAAAGGAGCTTAAGCATGCCATCGAGGCAAGCAAAAAGGAAAAATGGAAGCAACTACACGATGATGTTAACAAAAAACCCTGGAAACTAGGGCATAAAATAGTTATGAAGAAACTCGGAGCTCGAACCAAGCCGCCTGACTTAAACGCAGCCAAAATGGATGGCATCGTTAGTACACTCTTCACACGCGCACGAGAAAAGAGTCAATAAGCAGAATCGGCTATAAGACTTTCGGAAATTCTCTAGTTCACCCTCGAAGAACTGCAACTGGCCGTTAACAAGCTCAAAACTAACAAATTGCGCATCCCGGGTGAGATCCCAGCAGAAATACTCAAAACAGTCGCCGCAGAACGACCTGCAGTAATTTTAAACATGTAGAGCGCTTGCCTCGAAGCTGGAAAACTTCCTTAAATATGGAAGAAACGACTACTTGTCCTAAACAGCAAGGGCAACAGGGGAACCCAGCTTGCCATCAGCATACCGCCCACTATGCCTGCTCGACACAGCGAGAAAACTCTATGAAGGACTACTTAAACCTAGACTGGAAGCGGCTATCAATGAAGTTGAAGGAGCACGGTTTTAGTTCCGGGAGGTCAGCTCTAGGCGCTATCCGAAGCGTCAATGAAAGCGTAGAAGTCGAACAGCGTTTATACCCCAATATAAGCGAATAGTGCTGTCGGAATACTTTCAATAGCGCGAGACGGGCGGACATGATCGACGCTTTAGAGACAAATTTAGAATCTTCAATTACATCAATGCTGTGGTCTGGAGCCAGCTTAGTAACATAAAGCTGTTTCATTAAAGAGGGATCACTACAAATAGAAGTTACATTAGGAGCAGTAAAAGGGTCCGTTTTAGGCCCAGACCTGTGGAACATTAATCATGACGGAATATTGAAACTTGATATGCCAGACGAATCATATTTAATCGGCTAAGCGGACGACATAGGCGTGGAAATCACAGCCTGAGAGACAAAGGAAGCACGAAGAAAGCTGAATCAGGTCATGATTCGGACGAGAACATGACGCGACTCACTTAACCCCCAGCTTGCTACAGAAAAAACAGAGCTACCACTGCTGACGAACTCTCTCTCTCGGAATATTAACAATTAAACAAATAAAATAAAAAAATATAATAAAGAATATTCAAAATAAATACAATGTCACCTTATTTTTGGGTACAGTAGTATATTTAATTAATATATAAATAATCTAATTAAATTAAAATTAATTTCATTTTCTATACGAGTACTTATTAACCATTTTAAGTACAAAGAATTGCAACATTTTGCCACAAATTCATCAAATCAATACGAAAGTAGCAAAGAGTTAATGTTTAACGTGTATTTACAGTGGGTGAGTGGGCAAATGGCACATTTCAACCACAACAATGTAATTGCAGCTGACCATAATTTTAAGTTGCACAACAAATTAAGGATTTAATTGCATTTGTACTTCACTACCAACATACATTTACATACACAAAAGCTTGGGAAATTAAGCAAAGCAAACAATAAATTAAATAAACTGCCACGCCCCATTTGTTGCCGCCACAGTGGTTTGCATAGTAGTGGGTTCATCGGAAATAACCGAAATTTGGGTAGAAAATCACCACTGGAAACGCACAAAAGCCATAAACATTGAGGTGGAAAAATCAAATAAACAAGAAAATGTACAGGAAAAGGGAAATGGCGAACGGTTACTTGCCGCCGCCGGCAAGCAAGGCAGGTAAGCAAGCGTAGTTAATGTGCAGGATAACTGCATTTAAATTGTATGCTATGCACACACACACATACATGCATATATTTGTGCATATAATAATAATGAAGTGGCTGCTGAATGCGCACTAATTGCACTTGTGGCGGCAAACGTTCATTACACTGACGCACAAATAACAATTTTATTTATGTTTCGTATTATGTATTTGTTGTAGAAGTTGTATTGTAGTACAATTTATGCGTTTTTTTCTTTGCTGTAGCGAATTAAATCAAAATTTTGTTTATTTGAGCTATGCAATTGAGCGTAATTAAAATGTGATTAACATGGCATAATATTTGTGGTTATGTAATAAAATCCTTATTGAGGTTATGTTGCGTAATTATAGTTGTACACGATTTGTGGCTTCATTTGTTTTGATTTTGTGGTTTTTTGTGGAAAAAATTGAAGGATTTACTTTGTTGGTAAAGCAGTTTGAGCCGCAATTAGCCAGATTTTCTAATTTTTGAGTGCTACTTGATTGCTAATGAACTGATTTATGTTTGATTTTCGAGCTGAACATTTTGTAAGCAATTCACAATAAATGTAAGTATTTTAAATGAGAATTATTTCTTTTGTGGTTTTTCCAGTATGCGTGTGGTCTTTATGTTGCAGCTTGCTGGCACTAATTTCATTTCAATTGAGAAGTTTTCGAGTTTTGCACTTTTCGAAGACAGTATTAAGTAATTTCAGTTATTATTTTGAAATAATAAATTATAGTATATTATTATGTTTTGTTCGAATGTTTGCATGTTGTAAGAAATTTTATGCTGTATACATATGTACATATGTATAATAGTTGCATGCCAGCGTTCAATAAGCAGCGCCTGGCGTTTATAACTGCATGTAGGCATGTAATAATTTTAGAAAAATGTAGAAGCACTTTTTATAGCTTCTTTAATGAGTTTATTTACTTATTATAGCTAATTAAAATAACACAAATATGCTGGAAATGCGGAGTTGTGCTTTGTGTGGGAACCCAAAAATAGAGCTATGCGTTAAAAATAGCAGAGGGAGTTCGAAAATATCTAAGTAGGATGTTTTTAATTGTTTTTGTAAGTTTATGTGTGATTTTCTGTACTACATATTATCAAAATTTTTGTTTTTTTAATTTTTTTAATAATTAAAAAAAATAAATATTATGAAAATTATTAGCATAAACAAAACATACAATATACATAGTTAACATACATAATTAAAATTTTTATTTAAAACTTTAATTATTAAAGAAAATATTGCTATAAAAATGACAATTTTCAACTTACGTTACTAAAAATCAAAACAAAAATAACATTGTAATATCAAAAAAAAAAAAAATGAAAAATAATGTTGTATAAAAAACAAAAATAAAATTAAACAAAAATTTATAAAAAATAATAAATCATACACCAATGCGTCAGCTGTGTCGCTCAAATACATACATACATAATCTTTTTGAGTCTGACATGTTTCAAAACTATTTTTAAAAAACACTGCGCGTTTTTTATATTGTATAAAAAGCAGAATGCTTTAAAAAAATGAATATATGCCTTACAGCAAACACAAACTCAAAAACAAACAAGAAAAAACGTTAACTTCGGCTGCACCGAAGCTAATATACCCTTCACAGGTGCATTTCTTTTAGTAACTATGTGTTCAGTTTATATGGAAGCTATATGCTATAGTAAGCCGATCTGAACAATTTCTTCGGAGATTACATTGTTGCCTTAGAAAATAATCTATACCAAATTTTGTGAATATATCTTGTCAAATGCAAAAGTTTTCCATACAAGAACTTTTTTCCGATCGTTCAGTTTGTATGGCAGCTATATGCTATAGTAAGCCGATCTGAACAATTTCTTCGGAGATTACATTGCTGCCTTAGAAAATAATCTATACCAAATTTCGTGAATATATCTTGTCAAATGCAAAAGTTTTCTATACAAGCACTTTTTGCCGATCGTTCAGTTTGTATGGCAGCTATACACTATAGTGGTCCGATATCAGCAGTTCCGACAAATGAGTAGCTTCTTGAAGCGAAAATGACATTGACAAAATTTCAAAACGATATCTTAAAAACTGAGGGACTAGTTCGTATATATACAGACAGACGGACAGACAGACGGACATGGCTAAATCGACTCAGCTCAACATACTGATCATTTATATATACACTTTATAGGGTCTCCGACGCTTCCTTCTGGGTGTTACAAACTTCGTGACAAACTTAATATACCCTGTTCAGGGTATAAAAACAAAATAGTATTATATATCTAGTATATTATATACAAGTAAGGAAGTGCTAAGTTTGGATGTAAACTATTATTTTTTATTAACGCAATTCTCATGGATGTGAACCATAACTTAAATAGGGCTTGATTCTCTTAAGTCAAACATATTTTATATTTTATTTTTATTTATTTATATATGACAGCTAGACATAGTTGTTGTCAGATGATACCCATTTCCACAACGTAACTGACGAATGTCGAAGTAATGTCATGCACCAATTAAACTTTTAAATATTGATATTGTCTTTATGACAAAAGGAAGGGTTTTAGCGATATTTATCTTTATCTTTACCTTTATCTCTAACTTTATTTTTATTTTTGTAGTAATCTTTATACCCGACTTTGCTTTTATCTTTAAATTCTCTAGTTCTATCTTTATGGTAACTTCATATCCGTATTTGTCTTTGACTTTCTCTAAAACTCTAGATAAAGGCGATCTAAAGTGTTTCAAAAGGGTAACAGATAGGAACTAATGGTTTTATGGGCATTTATATTAATTTCCATTATTATTTTTAATTCTATATTCATCTTTATTTTTAATTCTATATTCATCTTTATTTTTATTTTTTATTTTTTTTTATTTTATTTTATTTTATTTTTATTTTAGTTTTTAATTCTAATCTTTATCCCTCTCCTCAAATATATTTTTATATTTGTCTTTTTCATTATCAGTATCTACATATATCTCTACATTTTTCTTACGCCTTACATCGTTCGCTAATAAAGCCAGGTATGTATCAACTCCTTGGCAGTTTCAATTTATATTTTTTAATTAAAACTTAAAACAACTATTTGATCAAAATAAATTGTCTACCACCAAAAAACACTACGCACGACTAAGCTGTGCAGCCAATTGGAAAAAAGTAGTTAAACAATAGACACTTAATACAGTGGAACTTTTCCCTGTCAACGCTAACCTAATTATTGAGCTAAAATTAACCTCAAAATCAGTGAACTCAAACTTGTTGACTTTTTTCATTGAAATAATTTTTTTTTTCATCTTTTTTGCACAACTTCACTCAAATGCAGCAATTTCAATCAACTTTTTGGTTGACCTTAAAATAGATCAGAAAATTTTGTGAAATTCAGTGAAGTGGCAACGAATCGCTTAAGTGAAAATTGGCATATTTTTAGATGACAGGGGATTTGGCTGCGATAGCAAGCGAAAGCTGAATTTTAAAAAAGGACAAATGAGTAAATTTTGATAAACGAAATGTGTGTGAACCAGAATACTCAATAAATATTTGTACATATATATTTGTGTACATATGTACATGCAAGTATAAATATGTATTAGCATTTAGGGACCATCTTCAACACTACCACATAACGCTTGCCCACATTTGCTTGGCTTAGCAACATAAGTAATTCAATCCGTACCTTTGGGAATGTGGGAACCGCATCGCAGGAGGAAATGTTGAAATATAAACGCTAACCATTAAACAGGAAGCCAGAAAGTGGCTGAGGGATTTTACAGTCAATTAAATTTCGGTTGCTTCTACATAATGGTAGCACAACGCTTAAAATTCTTAGTGAAGCTAAAATTATTAAGTTTGAGTTGAGTTCCTCTTAATGGCATTGGATGGCAAGAAAATCAAATTAAAGTAAGAAGATTAAAATCTGATTGGTTTTCTATTATAACAAATGATGTTGATTGAGATTTGGCATTTTAAGTTAATTTTAATTCACACGATTTGCCATTTTAATATATTATCAGGGTTGTATTTGGTGCAATTTAACTGAAATGAATAATTAAAACGCTTAAGTGTTTATGAAAGTGGACTTAGGGACTACCGATTAAACATTAATGTCGCCATTAGTGTTATTTTTAGCATAATGAGCTCCAAAATGCAACACTGAAATAATTAATATAAAAGATATGTACTATAACATCACTGAAATTTAGACGTTTACTTCCGGCAGTGAATTGCTACAAGAATTATTATTAAGAGCAGCCAACTATCTTAGCAGAAATTAGCTTGTTGAATGCTATAAGCTAGGTTAAGTTGTTTATTCATATTATAAATGTAGGAATATTTAGTAAAATTTTACTAAAAAATTTGAGAAAAAAATTATTGCAGAGCACTGAGGCTTCCCGAGAACTCTTAGTTCGGGAGGAATTGTTCCAGATCTTTCCCTTTTTTCTTCATCGGTTGTTAGCACATTTATAAAATATCGTTTTGATATAAATATTTAGACATATGTATATGCATATATATATATATATATTAGGGTGTTTTTTTTATTGAACTATTAATTTTTTTCAGTCCCGTCACGAAATTTCCTTGGAAATACCCTAAAAAAAATTCCCTGAAAATTTTAGCTCTTAATATTAACATTAAGAACTGGACCAAGGCCTGTAAAAATTTTCCATAGAAAATACACTACAATCGTGAGTTTTTATCTTTAAATTCCTACAGATCAGAGGTATTTTATGGCATCGCTTTGACTTTAGACGCATATTTCTCAGAATTGTTCACTCTACAAAAGTGCCCAGTGCAACAAAGTCGTAACTCACACCGGCGAGGTAGTACGGGGCTCTAAACCCGATTTTTCCAAGAATTTCGCATTTTTTTGTATATATCTCGTAAATGACAGGAGCTATAGAAAAAATGTACATGACAAATTTGTAGGAAATTTTATTTGCTATAAAAACGGCTCAAGGTCAAAATCGCTATCATTAATACTTCTCGAGATATTCGGCTTTTTAAGTAAGGCTTTATAGATTTTTTATAGATGGTATGTATTAAAAAATATATATAGGAGTATATTCCCAATATCGCTATTAGCCAAAAGAAAATTTTGCAAAATACTCTCAGTAAGGCAAAGCTGTATTAAGATACATCAGCTTTCTAAATCCCCGAACAGTCTTCTCAAGGTTTACCATGTCATGAAAATAAAATCTCTTGAGTCTCACTACATGAACTGATTACTTGAAGAGGGGCATAAAACATATTTCCATGTAACTTAATTGCTGTCTTTAATGCAGTTTGTTGGAGTCAATGAGACGTATGCTGCTCCAACATAAGCACAAATTATTCACACCTAGGCTGTATGGACTATATCCCGCTGCTGCTTTGATGCCTCTGGAGTAACTTTAAATACGCTCGATTACAACAACCTCGCTACCTTGTGAAGTGTGAAAATCTTGCGCTTGTGTTGTCACTATTTTGACATTATGGCACAGCTGTCACGCGACACACGGCACACAGCTGCGCGACGTACCGGTGGCGCTGTAAACACAGCGTTGTTGCGGCATAGTGCAACAACCTCGAAACATACAATTTTGTGTTGTTACATATGTATATATGTATGTACATTTACTATATTTATAATACACAGCATTAAAGCGCAATAAAAATCTATTTTTGGGCGCCAACGAGCGCGAGCACGTATGCAGTCGCTTACGTCTTAAGGTCACGGACAATGACGATTTCCTGCATGCCTAAGCAGTGCTACGCCGCTAAGTTGACGCTAAGACTAAAATCAACTTCCACTTACTATGCGCGCTCTCTCTCCCTCTCTTATTCACTATTTCTAATTTACAGCTAAACTTTTTCACACGTGTCAAAAAGTTTTGCTGCCAGCAACACCTAGGCGCTCGCATTTCGTGTAAATATCCAGGCGCCTGCTAGCATTCTTACGGTTTCACTATGTTTCTATGACAAATTTTTTGCCAACACATAGTTTGACAACTTTACATGTTGCTTGTGACAGTGTTGCATGTCAAACCAAAAAAAAAATTATATTTTCTTTTTGACATTTACTCAGCGGTGCAGTGTTGTTGTTTCAAAAATCTCAGCGCACTCAGTACACAGCCGCTGGAGGCTGTAGGGAAAGTGGAAAAGTGTGGCTGAAACAGCAGACAGATAATTGAGGTTTGCCCGAAATAGCGTTGCTTTGATTTGACAGCCGCCGCTGCAGCGCTGATGGACACTATCTTACCTTCACTTTGTTTCTGTGTCCCTTTAATTTTCCCCACTTTCTTTGATGCAGTCGCCACCGCTCCTGTGAGGTGTTGAAAATTTATGCTCGTCATTTTTGGTAAATTAATTTCGATTCCCCTCTCCGCTATTTTTAACCATTTTATTATTGCCATAAACACACCGGCATTAGTACCAAATTGCTTGCCACAAGCTCAGTACAAAATAGGCGTGTAATTTGTTGCTGTATACATGTGTTGACAATTTATAGAAAGAAATTTGAAAACATATGTTCTTTGTACACACATTTGGAGTTTTAATTATTTTCCTGAGTTTTCTTTTCTTCAGCGCTTTCTCCAAAAAGTTACTTATGAATTTTATGCGCATCATTTGTTTTTGTTATTTATTTACGAGGAGTGTGTGAACTAATGTGCCACATCGTCAGTTAAAATGGCAATCAAGATTTATGAAAGCATAGCGAGCTAAAAGCTTTCTATCAATTTAAGCTGTATAGCTGTAAATTTAGTTGCTTTGTAATTGACTTTTGCACTTAGTACATGCCACAATAAGTGTTATTACTTCAGTTCTTCAGTTATAGTACATAATTTCCAACTTTCCTAGCCATTTATAGTACTAGAAGGTATATTATAAAATTAGGTATGTGAGATTTTTTAAAGCATTGCTTTCACGTTAGAATAATAATGCAGACTGCCTGTTTTATAATTAATAACTTTCCTGAAATTTGTATATGTGTTCTCTTGCTTTTTTCTTCATTGCTTGTCTATAATTTTAAATTTTCTTAACCTTTTCTAGCACAAATATGAGAGCTTTTTCAAAGCTTTCCTTGTACTATAACATTATGTAAGCTTTTTCAAAGCTTTCTTAGAACCATAATATACCACAACCACACGAGTATACCTGCTCTATATGAAATATCTCTACTGAAATCTTTATAAGTACTATATGTGATATAATTATGCAAAATATTCGACAAGAAGATCAAGAAGTTGGAATTATCTATGCCATTCAGACCAGCTGTGCTTTAAACGGCGATTTAGCTGAGCTTTCACACAGCTTTAAATGGCTTTATTAGAACAAGAGAATTCAGTATTAAAATTCTAAAGCATTTTTATTTATAAATATTTAACATTTTTTTATATTTTGAAAAATTTTAAAGAAGGTTTGAAAAATAAAAGTTTTGAAAAATATTTAGAAACATTGTAAATTGTTTAAAGTTTTGAAACTTTTTTTTAAATATTTCGAAAAATTGTAAATATTAAAATAAAAATAAATGTAAATATTAAAATAAAAAACTGACAAAAAAATTTTGATTTAGATATTTTGGAAAATATTTAAAAAAATTTTGATAAATATTGAACATTTTTTTATATTTTGAAAAATTTTAAAAAAGGTTTGAAAAATAAAAGTTTCGAAAAATATTTAGAAACATTGTGAAATTTAAGTTTTGATAATTTTTTTTTAAATATTTTGAAAAATTGTAGATATTAAAATAAAAAAAAAAATGTAAATATTAAAACAAAAAAACTGGCAAAAAAATTTTGATTTAAATATTTTTCAAAATATTTAAGAAAATTTTGATAAATATTGAAATTTGATTTTATATTTTGAAAAATTTTAAAAAAGGTATGAAAAATAAAAGTTTCGAAAAATATTTAGAAACATTGTGAAAATTTTCAAAAATATTTTTAAAAAATTGTAATAATTAAAACAAAAAAACTGGCAAAAAAAATTTGATCTAAATATTTTGAAAAATATTTAAAAAATTTTGATAAATATTGAAATTTTTTTTTTATATTTTGAAAAAATTTAAAAAGGGTTTGAAAAATATTTGAAAATTATTTTTATATTTTGAAAATTTTTAAAAAAGGTTTGAAAAATATTTGAAAAGTTTCGAAAAATATTTAGAAACATTGTGAAAAATATTTAATTTATTTCATATAAAGAAACATTTCTATTAAGTATTTAATAACATTGTTTTTGCGTTTGCAATTTATGTTTTTTATTTGCAGAGCTTACAAATTATAAATGCGGAACGTTATTTCAGACAGAAAATTTGTTTCGAATTTCAACTCTGCATGTACATTTATACATTTACTGTAGCGTTTGAACCCTCTGGCCGTCAACAATGCAATCAAACTTTTTTGTTGTAATAAACAGACAATCACCTATTAAAATATGAGTTCACGCAGCAATATGAAAATAAAGCAATTACAAATTCATGCCACATTTCAATTTGATTGATGCTGTTGTTGCAACAAACGTACATACATGTTTTTTCGGCCAATTAAATGCGTACAAACTATGTAAAGTTGAACGAAATTCAAATGCAATCATTTAAAATGAAATGAAATTGACAATAATAAATAAATGATGGGAATGATGGGCAATAATATTGAGCAATTTTATAACCGATATAGAAAATTGTGGATTTACACATATGTATGTATGTATGTATATATATGTATGAGTATACCTACAAGCTTATATGGAAATAATTGCGGGCTATTGTTGTGTATGTATTTGCTTTTTAACACTTTTTACATACATATTGCAGGCTGATATATAAAAGAAATATTTAAAAAATCCTATGTTGCAAGTGTAGTTTCTCAACTAAAAAATATTAGATGCCTCGCAGCTTTCTCAATTGACAGCAAATCAACCAATTAACAACAGCAATTGCTGTAAATATTAATAAAATACAAAATACATATGTATTTACTTATAAACATTTTTTATTTGTATATAAATATGTAAATATATAACGAAACTTGCTCTTATTGCACTTTGCAACGACTCGCCACTATGTAGCGGCTATTATTTGTATATGTATGCATAAGTACATACGCATACACACGCAAATTTAACAGACTCGTCACATTTCATAAAGCTTGCGCCTATTCAAGCGTTGCCACCCAATTTCCACACGCCTTCATATACTGTTTTTACGTTTATTTGCTGTCATGCCACCCTTTCGAGCATCAATAAATGCCATTCGCCGTTAGTTTAGCAGCTGGACGCTTGGCTATGCATGATGACAAGGCTTCACATTCGTTTGCCACATTGGGTAATATGGTACAATTGCTATAAACATACTTACGAGTATATGCACGCATACAGATACACTAGGGTGGTCAAAAAGAATTTTTAAATATTTTTTAATCAAAAAATATTTTTTATAAAAAATAAATTTGACTAAAAACTTTTTTTATGAAAATTATTTTTTTATTAAAAATTATTTTAAAAAATTTTTGGACCACCCTAGTGGGTCATATTCATAACAAATTTGACTAAAAATATTTTTTTATAAAAAATGAGGTGGTCAACAAATTTTTAAAAATAAATTTTAATCAAAAAATATTTTTCATAAAAAAAGTTTTTAGTCAAATTTATTATGAATATGATTAATTTTTTTTTGATAAAAACCAAATGGATTAAAATATTTTTTCAACAAAAAAATAAAATAAAAATGTTGGCCCCCCTAATACACTTACATACATATACATATCCATATTGTTGCTGTTCGTTCCACCAATTTCGCCGCCCACCACCCCCTCGGCAACTATTAATGAGCACAAAAATGTTCGGCATTTTTAATTGTTGCATGCAACATTCGTGCGCTACACTTTGTTATTTGCCACATGCAGAGCTGCTTCACGTTCGTTTGCTATTGTTTTCATTGCTTTTGCTTGGCATTTGGTGTTTGAAAAAATGCAATTCAATTGCATTCGAAGGTTGCTCACAACAACCGTTGCAATTGTCACTTTTAATTAAATGAAAGTCTATACGCTTACATACATACACACATTATTGCATTCTATTGCACATTCATAGTATATTTCCACGCTTGTAAGTTTGTGTCTCTAATAACCATGACTAACCAGGCGAAGTACAGAATTGCAGTACTGTTTGTCGGCGCCGTGCATACAGTTGGACTGTTGCATGCCACATGCAACTTGCTCCAGTTACGGAATTTGCAAATTATCAAATGACATTTCCAACACAATTTAACAGTTTTTGACAGCAAGATATTTTAAAAAATTTCTAGTGCTAAAATATTCATATTTTACTGTAAAAAATTCTCGTATTTCTTGCATAAAGAGTACCGGGTGCCTTTTCACTTGCAGCATGTACTCCATGCGGGATGGCGTTTGTGTATGTGTTTAGTAGGTCATCGAAAAAGTTCAGTTACAATTTGAATCCACTTCGAGCGCAAATCACTGCAAATTCAATTTTTCTGACAATGACAAAAAAAATTACGAAAAAATAAAAAATGCTTGTTTGTTGCGATACTGACGACTGTCATAGGCACAAAAATCTACATCTGTTTCGATTACGTGGATCCTATCGTCAAGGTAACAGTAGTTATTTGCTTCCGATCGAATAAATTAGTATACTCTAGAAGTCATATACACTGAATGGCAGTGAAAGCATTACACCAGGAGAAGGCGCACCCGACTACCCAATCGATGACGATGGAGCAGACGCTCCATTGCCCAATCATGAAGAAGTTCGAATAGCAATTATCCGTCTGAAGAACAACAAAGCGGCGGGTTCCGATGGATTGTCGGCCGAGTTATCCAAACACGGCGGCGAAGAACTGATAAGGAGTATGCATCAGTTTCTTTGTAAAATATGGTCGGACTAAAGCATGTCCAACGATTGGAATTTACTAAGTATGCTCTGCCCAATCCACAAAAAGGAAAACTCCACAATCTGCACCAACTACCGTGAGATAAGTCTCCTAAACATCGCATGTAAGGTCATATCGAGCGTATTGTGTGAAAGATTAAAGCTCACCATCAACAAACTGATTGGACCTTATCAGTGTGGCTTTAGACCTGGCAAATCAACAACCCACCAGATATTCACAATGCGCCAAATCTTGGAAAAGACCCGTGAAATTAGAATCGACACACACCACCTCTTCGTCGATTTCAAAGCTGCTTTTGCATGCAGGGAAAAGATCCTATCTTTATGTCCCAATGTCTGAATTTGGTATTCTCGAAAAACGAATATGGCTGTGTAAGCTGACGTTGAGCAATACCAAAAGCTCCGTCAAGATCGGGAAGAACCTCTCCGAGATAGCATTGACCTTAGCACCCGCGCCGTTAGTTCTGCTTTCTCCAGACTGGATAAGGAAGCAAACCAAATGGGTATCGTAGTGAACGAGACCAAAACGAAATATCTCCTGTCATCAAACAAACAGTCGTCGCACTCGCGACTAGGCTCCCATGTCACTGTTGACAGTCATAACATCGAAGCTGTAGATAATTTCGTTTGTCTTGAAACCAGCATTAACAGTAACAACAATGTCAGTGTCGAAATCCAATGCAGAATAAACCTAAGCGGTGCTACTTTGAGCTGAGTAACCAATTGAGAAGTAAGTTCCGTTCTCGACGAAGACAGAACAAACTCTTTAAGTCACTCATTGTTCCCGTCCTGCTATATGGTGCAGAGGCTTGGACGATGACAACATGTGATAAGTCGAAGTTACGAGTTTTCGAGAGAAAGATTCTGCGAATAATTTATGGCCCTTTGCGCGTTGGTCGAATATCGCATTCGATGGAACAATGGGCTGTATGAGATAAACGAGGACATTGACTTGGTTCAGCGAATTAAGAGACAGCGGTTACGCTGGCTAGATCATGTCGTACGTATGGACGAAAACACTCCAGTTCTGAAAGTATTCGACGTAATACCTGTCGGGGGAAGCACAGGAAGAACTCCACTCCGTTGGAAAGACCAGGAGGAGAAGGACCTGTATTCGCTTGGAATTTCCAACGTTGCGAAAAGCAGAACCGACTGGCGCGCCGTTGTTAATTCGGCTACCCACGCGTAAGCGGTGTCTACGCCATTTAAAGAAGAAGTAAGGATTTCAAATATATGTGAATCAAACTGCGGCTTCATAGTGGTGCCTCAAATACCATTAAAAGAGTTAGGAATTTAATAAAAAAAGGTTTCAGGTATCCATGTCAATAATATGAAATAGAATAGCACATTAGCGATATATAATTCGACCAACCACCAATGGGTTGAGTCGGCGCACTGAAGACGCTATTGCCATCTGCCATCATGCGATTCAATTGGAGATGTGTCCATCCACTTTACGGAAGACTATATTGCAGGATCTTTGTTTTCAGGCTTACAAAACTCAACTTGCGTAAGAATTGAAGTTGAATGTTCGGTGGACGGGCCCAAAACGAGATGTACATCGATCCAGATTTTCACAAGAAAATTTTGTTTAGCGATGTAGCTTACTTTTGGTGGAATATTGTGTGTTAATAAACGAAATTGTGATGATAGTCCAGTAGGCATTATTGAGACGCCCTAACATATTCAAAAAGTCTTTGTTTGGTAGGAGAATTATTTGATCATATGTCTTCAAAAATTAAGCCTAAGGAAAGTTACAGCCGATGGTTATAAAAATTTCTATGCCACGTATCTGAAATCTCTTTAATAAGCGACTTTTCCGTGTCAGATCGTGCCAATTTTTAAAGGAAACTTGCATATCATGTTAAAAATTCTAACTTAAATATGAAGGCTTAACTAAATTGTTACTCACTCAATGCAGGAATTGCTTAATTATTGTTAGATGTAATTGGATTTTTTCCAGCTTACCTATAAAGATAAAAAAGAATAAAGTTAACTTCAATGTTAAAATATTTATTTGGTGTTGATAAATTGTATGTATTTTCAAGTATATATAGGCATAATGGTTTTAGTTGTACTCCTATGCTATAACTGAATCCAAAGTATTGTTTTGTTATACGCGTTTCGTATATTGTTAGTCAGCATAAATTATATTTCGCAATTAACTTAATTGGAGTTATGCTCTTTTATAATAATGCCCTGATTTATTCATATATTCCGCTCAATCTGTCATTTTTTTATTTTGCTGTAGCGGAAGTGAACTTGTTTTCACATACAGACCTGTTTATAGATGGATTAATACAATAGAGAAGGCATATAAATATTTATGATATACACGGAAGTGGTAAGCCTTTGAAAATAATTTTTATAATTATGTTTGTTTATAATTTTTTTTTTACAATTATATTTTTTTTTTTTTAATTTTAAATGTATGCTATAATTGTGCAGCCACTATACCATATAATACTCAAACATACACACATACATATGCATATATTAGTATCTCAATGCTAGTTAAAATGCTTAAAAAATAATAGCCACGAAAAATCTCCCACAAATCAAGCATAACTTTGTGTAAAAAATAGCAGAAGTTGAATATTTGGCGCATTGGCCTTTACACTTCCGCTTAATGCCAGACCGTTAACTCATGTGCAACAACTATAAGCTACACTGTTAGTCACTGCGTGCATTCGAGCGAATAATTGTGCACCTAAATGCGACATTTAAAACGGTGATTTGACAGGTGTTTGACAGCTAGCATAGCAGTAGGCGCAAATGTGCGATCACGAAGCGTAGCGATCGATGTCGTACATGAGCAACAGTTAGCCAATGCAGCAGTTAGGCTTGAACGAACGGACAACCGTAGGTTAATTGCCGGAAGTGCGCATGCGCAGCGCCACTCTAATTGTTTAGTGAGTGGTCAATAAGGGTTTTTTGTTATCACATACATATGACGGTGCTTTGTTTCGAAGGTGCTTTAGTCAATAGCAAAGTTGTATGGTGGCTATAAAAATGTTACAGTTGTAAAAAATTTTGCTAACAAGACTTTTTTTATGAACGAAAGCGTTTGTGCAGCATTACAATGGGTGTATAATTACATAAAATAAAACTATGAAAATTGCTTGACGATTTTAATGATGGACACCATTATTTTTAATTTTGTGTAAAAAGTGTTTGGAAACAATGCCTAACAATGCATAAGTACTTTTATGAAAAAATTCAGTTTTACATTTTTTTGTTTTAATGAATGTTTGTGGTATTATAATACCCGTAAAATAACAATTGCAACAAGACAATTTAATGGTTGCTTTAAAATCGCTTGCTAAGTTGTGTATACATAAATAATTTTTTGTATTTTTTCAAATAAATGTTGATGGTGTGAAGAAACGTATGAAAATTGTATTGTTTGAAAAATTAAGCACATAAAAACATACTCAACATTTAACATGCCATTTACCATAAACAAAAATAATAAAAATTCATAAAAATTCGTTTGTAGTTGGATTTCAATGGAAAATATTTTCATGATAGTTATTGTAGCATAGAGCGAGGTGTGTTGAAAAATAATAGGAATTTTAAAATTAAAATTAAAGAAAAATATCTTTTTTTGTATTTTAAATATAAATTTTTTCGCCTTAAAAACTCCATTGATATTGTCGAGTGCCCAAAAAATAAGGTGACATTTGAATTTAAACTGCGCGCGTCGAAGGATTTGGAGAATTATTTTTTTTCACACATTTATGTCAAATTTTATGTCAAAATATTCATTAGTGTTTGAGATACGTGTCGTTTTGTGAGCTGCTAAAAGTGAGTTTTTCGTTTTTTGCGATGTCGAAATTTGTTGAGCAAAGAATTTGCATTAAATATTGTTTACGGAATTAATTTTCTGCTGCGGATACGTTGAGGATGGTGCAGAAAGCCTTTGGTGATGAGGCTATGCGTAAAAAAAATGTTTACAAGTGGTATAGTGAGTTCCAGGCCGGCCGTGAACGTGTCGAAGACGAAGAGCGTCCAGGGCGACCATCAACCTCAACCGACGAAGCTCACGATCAACAAATCAAACATTTGGTGTTGAAAAACCATCGATTAACAATTAGAGACCTTGCTGATGAAGTTGGCATATCGAAAGGCTCAGCCAATACCATTTTGAAGGATGTTTTGGGCCTCAAGAGCGTCAAATTTCGACTGGTACTGAAAACATTGAATTTTTTGGAAAAAACGCGTCGCGTTGAAATGTGTGAAACGATGCTTTCCGACTACCAGGGTGTCATGAAACGCATTATAACTGGCGATGAGACTTGAATCTATGCTTACGACCCCAAAACAACCGATCAATCGAGCGCATATCGTGCCAAAAGAGAGCCGAGACCAAAAGAATCGCGCCAAAGTCGCTCAAAAATCAAGGTCATGTTGATTGTTTTCTTCGATTATCGTGGTGTTGTGCATTATGAATTCCTTCCAACCGGTCAAACAGTCAACATGGAATATTATTTGAACGTTATGCGTCGTTTGCGAACGCTATCCGCCTAAAAAGGCCGGAATTATGGAAAGACAATGCACCATCCCATACTGCCCTCGTAATTCGTGATCATTTCGCCAAAAACTCAACCCATATCGTTCCGCAACTTCTCGACTTCTGGCTGTTCACCAAGTTCAAAAGACCGCTCCGGGGACACCGTTTTTATACGATAGAGGAGATTCAAGCCGTAGCGAAGACGGAACTGAAGGCCATCACGGAAAGTGACTACAACCAGTGTTTCGAAGATTGGAAAATCCGTTGGCATAAGTGCATTGCATCGGGAGGGGATTACTTTGAAGGGGATGAAATTGATTTGGAAGAATAAATTAAGAACTTTCAAAATAAAAACAAAAACATTTTTGGGCACAGAGTATATATATAGCCATAGCCGCCTGTCTTTATATACTTGAATTAGTCTCACAGTTATTCAGATATCGATCTGTACTTTTGCACACGTTCTTTACTCTCCAATATACCAATAATGTGTCGGCACCGCCAATATCGGACAAGCCGCTATCTCCGCACGTTGTACGGTTACCTTTTATGAACCCCAAGCTTATCTATGCAAGCAGGTAGACCACGCGAGGGTTTGATACAAGTCCTTATGAAAGCTTATGTTCAGAGCCAGGTTCGGGCATGATTCAAAGTCTGTACGGTCAAAAGATTATGGCGACTTGCATTGAACGTACCTAAAGACCTGCTATTGTTTTAACGAGACGGAGGTGAGAACAGTCATTTCGGTGAGATGGCACTCTTACCTATTGAGGTGATACAAAACTGTCCTCACCAGTCCTATGTCAAACTAATCTGTTCCGGATTTCCAGTACACTATAATCAGAAACTTACTGGCATCGATTCTAATGTGCGTTTTCCCAGGGTTTTCGTCGACATCTGTACACATTTGGTGCTGATCGCTGTATTGTTCCCCTGTCGTGTGGATATTGGTTTAAGTGCGGCATATTTTCGCATCTTCGCAGGAGATCCATTGCGCTCATGAAGCGTTTTGAGCCAAGCCTTTCTGCAATTGTTGGTCGGATGCTACGTATTACTATTCGCAGCTAATCTACTTAGCATAGGCCGCCCACTATCCGCCAACTGTGACCTCGGTAGTAGACTGAGCTCATTCCTACCGGCAACTATAGCCTATACTTGTATGTAGCTGCCATGTACACTGAACGATCAAAGTTCTTTTAAGAAAATGTTTTTATCTGTGCAGGTTGTTCTAGCTTTGTTGCAGTCGAAGTAAAATTTTTTTAGATAAAATATTGGTATGTATTGTTGTGCAATTTTTTATATCAATATTAAATTTTTATAGAAATATTAAGAAAATTTTAAATATACATAATATAATTTAAAAAAAATTAAAAAATTTCATTTTTAAATATAATATATATAATTTTAAATAAATTATTTCTGTTGAAAGCAAATTTTTGTTACTCCTTTTTTAATGAAACGTAATTTTTTAATTTTGTGATGTTTTGCAGTGGCAAAAACAACAAATTATTGCAGCTTAAATGCGTACTGTCAACGAAACAAAGTAAGCAAAATCACATTAAAGCTAATTTACTATAATTTGAGGCCACAAAGCAAGCGGCAGTAAAGTTACAACAGCACAGAAATTATAGCATGCCATAAATTATAATGCAACAAGAGAAATTGACAACAAAAAAGTGTTATTACGCAACAAAACAAACGCTGCTTTTGTTTTTTTTTTTTTTTAGAAAAAGTAATTTCAAAATCGCAGAAAATTTTTCTTCCTATAAAAATATGCAACACATTTAAGGCGTGCGCGGAAAAAGTAGAGAAAAGACAAAAGTAGTAGATATTTATGCAAGCGTGTGTACATACATATATATATATATATGTATATATATGTACATGTATATGTGCGTGTGCGAATTCAGTGAAATTACATAGCATTTCGTTTTCATTCATGCACTCAAGCCAACAGTGTTGCATGGAAATTTCATCATCGACTTTATGCACAACAACAGCAAAGGCAATACGGTATATATGTATACATATGTATATAAATATCTAAATGTCTACAAGTATGACTATATATGTAAATATATGCCTGTAGTTGCAACTATCCATGGTTGCATGTTGATTACAAGTTTTGCGCCATTCAAATTACTGCCATGTATACCCACTCATCAAGCAACTTATGCCATTCATACATGTAAGACATACAGTGCATGCAATAAGTATGCATCATAAGCTGTGTCTAACTCAATTATCTTCATTTTTATGCGCTTAAAAGTCAGGCGAAGCTTAAATTTCGCTTTTCATCAACAAATTATTTATTTTTCCTTTTCGCCTTTCCTCTTTCGTTTCGCTATTTTTCGTTTTTTTTTTCTTGAAATTATATGCAATTGCAATTGCAATTTAGCCACACTCTATTTTAAATGTGGGATTTTTGCATATCAATTTTTTCCGCGGCGTACTCTGTTATATATGTATGTATGTGTAAGTCTACAGTGGTTAGTTAATTAGGGTAAACTACCGGCTTTGCAAAGCTAATAATAATTTTGTTGCATTCATTTTCTGCGATTTTATTGTTTATGTGCGAAAGTGCATGCCAATGCAGGTGTGGTGGTAGGCAATAAAAACTGTAATTTTTATTTCACGAAAATTTGCTTGGTTGACGCTTTGATGGCGCGGCACGGTTGCATGTGGGTGTTGCAAGTAGCTGAGAAAGTTTTACTCTGTGGGTGTGGATGTTTGTAAAAGGAAATTTTTATTTGAATAAATGCTGCAATTAAAAAATCTATTATTAATAAAGTCTATTAAAGTGTGGCTAGCATGAATAGAATGGATGTTTTTAACCTAACCTCAATACTTATCGGCATGAAAGTGAAAAAAACTTTCCTTCATTGAAAATGGAAGACAAAATTTTAACGAAACACGAAATAAAGGGGGAATGCATGACCGATGTACCGAATCCAATATTATACCGTTAACTACTCTGGAAGTCTAGCTATATAGCTTGAGTGCTTCAAAGATATTAAGAATACAGGAAGGATCGTGGGTTATGTGCAAAGAGTATTTGATGTTACTTCCAAGTGTTTTAAAACTCATATGTTTCGACGTTATATTTTCAGATCCACTCTGCATATATAAGAACCCTGATTACTATATGTGAAACCGGAGCTAGTGATTCAACGATGAAGCTGAGAAAAGTATACTTTCGCTTTAACAAATAATATAATTATTACGGTTCTCAACCATATTTATAATAGTACACCTCTCTTTCTGAGAACAGGGAAAATATATCGAAGGTTTCCGCTTCAACAAATAATATAACCCTTAGGGTTGTCAACCACACACCTCTCTTTCTGAGAACAGCGAAAATATATCGAAGGTTTCTTCGATTATAGAAGTTAATTTTTTATAATAGATTCTTAGTTAGCTCAGAGATATTCAAAACATGAATGGTTTTATAAAGTTTGAAACATCAGTTGAAGAATATTTTGAGTGGTTTGCATTTTCAGAGGAAGAACGACCAAATTAGTATGAGATTGCAGATTTTGTCTCAACTGAAATTTTAATCAGACTCCATATGAAGTTAATTAAGCGCTAAACACACTTTTCACGTTCATTCCTTATCATTTTCAGGATTCGTTCCATCTTGACATGTTGTAGAGTTCAATCAATCATTTTTAGCTTCATTTTAATATTGGATATTATCGACTTGTGGTTTCGTTTTTATAAAATATGAAAGTGCTCCATCCTTCCAATAGTAAAGAGAAGTATGATCCGATTTACGAGAGCTAAAAGAAGAACATACGGAGAGCGAAGGTATTATTATTATTGTGAATGAACATGCCTAAGTACCATTGTCTGTGAAGCTGCTTCCGGCCTAATTAATAAGACGGGTTGAGGTAGTGGGTATAAACATTTCCAAAAAAACCGAGCTGAGCTGAGTTACACAAAGAAGAAGGAAACCAATAATAAATTATGATGAAGATAATATATGTAATTAAATTTATACCACTGATCCCTTCTCTGTGACGGGATTTTTTTCGAGAATATCTTTTTTTTCAAAAAAGTGCCTTGGTGTTAGCTATCGATGAGTGATAGAACTTTTAGAATTGGGATGTTATTGGATATTGCAAAATGAGAGAATATCTGAGTTCAGAATCATTTCTGTTTGGAAATACGAGATAAATCTTGGAGCAGTTATACATAGAACGAATAAAAAGTGTATCGATGTTACTCGTATAAAGCTTATCGTGAAAAACGAATTTGTAGAAGCAACTAATAATTTCGAGTAGTGAGTAAAGTTAGAAGTCTTATACTCGTAGAAGGTAAAAATTAATGCAAAACCCGCGAAGTGGACTATATTGAGAGTACTAACTATTATGGGCTGAAAATTTATTGGCTATTCAAATATAGAGAAACTGAGAAAGTCAAAGGATTAACTAATGCTCTAAGTACTTGAAAACCACTCGAAAATATTTACATATGTATATTAAAGGCGCTCACTGAATTCCCAGCATCACTTAAACTCAATTTGTAAAACATATTCCCGTGTAATGTAAAAACATAATTCAAATTAATGTCTACAGTTAAATTTCTATAAGAAATTTTTCCACGCTCTTTAAAAGCTTAATATGTAATTCCAAATACTTGAGCAATGATGTGAAACCTTCTCAGACAGTCAAGCCTTTTTCCGCACGATCATCGTGTGATCGATGGTTTGGAGTCTGTTGTTTGTGGCACATCTGTGATCTGTGTCGGCTTGTCAGAGTTGATTTATATGCGCGTGAGTATGTCGAGTAAGTGTGGCTGTATGTTTGTATGAATGTAGAGGAGTGATACATTACTTTTGAAGTGGCTATGTGGTTTTATGGTAGTATATACATACATATGTACATATAATATGTTGTCGCGCTGTGAGTTACAGAAATATGTGGGTCTATGTATTTCAACTTTAATTAATTCTAATGGCTTTGCATTGCTGCATTTATATTTTTATGGCTGGAATGAATGCTATGTATATACATATATAAAATATGCAGTTATACCATGCCATTAGATGTAATATACATATATACTTATGTGTTCAATTTTTTCGCTTTTGCACTCTGAATATGTTGAATATGGCAAATTATATTTAAAATGGTTTCCGATTTCAAAAGAGTATAAGAAAAATATTGTACTTTTTAGTGTTCTAGAGACAGACTTATTTTTATTTTGACATTAAAAAAATATATGTGTAGTTTTGTAATTGTAAAAAAATATTTTTTTTTTTAATTTTAAATAACGTAGCCTAAATGATATAAGAGATGTGCGCAAAAGAAAAAAAAAATTATTTTTAAAATATTTTTTTTTTTTGGTTTTATGTTTAATTGTTGTTACAAAATGAATTCGGTGTTCGAGCTAAAAAATTAATAATCCCATAGAATGTAATAAAAAAATTGTATTTTTAATTCCAAAAATCAGTTTGAAAAAGGAAGAAAATGTAAAACATCGAATTAAAATTAATTGTAAATTAATTAAAATTAATTATAAATTAATTATAATTAATTATAACTTAATTAATGATATGAAAGAAATGTAATAACAAACGTTGGATTAAAAATAAATTTATAATTAAAAATTTATTAAACTAATTTATGATATGAAAAAACGTATTATCAAACATTTGATTAAAAATTAACTTTTGAATTAAATTGAAGTTTTGTAAAATTTTTCAAAATTAAATTTTAATTAAATTAATTTTATTAATTAATTTTTAATAAATACTTTGTTTGATAATAATTTAGATAATTAATAAATAACATATAATTAATTAAATAATTTCTAATTTTTAATTTAATTAATTACATTATAATTAAATTAAATTAATTAAAAATTAATTTTTAATACGATGTTTAATATTACATAATTTTCATATCGGTATTCGGTACTAAAATTATTTCATATCCCAATCTGATATTTGCGATGAAAAATTAAAAAAATTTTATTTAATGTTTTCGGGAATATAGTACAGTAAACTAGATTTATTGGAAGGGCTAATATAATTATTTTAAGGCATGTTTTGCAATCCTGTTGATTTTAAGTTCCTCAGTTTTAAAGTATTTATTTATGAATGTAAAAATATTTATCAAAATTATAAAAGTTGTAACTTTAATGTTTCCACAAATTTTTTTTTTTTTTTTAATTATTATTTGAAAAAATTTATTTGAAATATATTTTTTATTTTTAATTTGTAAAAAATCGTTTTGAAACATTATTTTTATTAATTATGTACTAGTATTTTAATTTTTTTGTTTGGGTAAAATATATCGTAATTTAAAATTATTTTATTTATAAATCAAAGTTAAAAAAAAAATTAATTATTTTTTATGTTTTTAATAAAACAGATATTATTTGTAAAAAAAAAATTATTTATTTGAAATTTTTTTTATTTTTAATTTATTTGAAATTTTTTATTATTTTTTAATGTTATTAAAATTTTTTTTTTATACTCTTATTTCAAATATCAATCAATTTTATTAACTTAAATGCAATATTTTCAAACGCACATTTCAACACTTTTCCCGCAGAGTCAATAACAGCTGCTTTGCATGCCTTTTTTTCTGTACCAACCAGCTGCTTGTACCGTTTGCACAGAAAAAAGTCGCTTTGCAACATTGCAACATGACAGTGCGGCTAAACTTGTTTGACTAGCCTTTCCCCTTTCGCTAAGCGAGACTAAAACTTGGCTAAAAATAAAAATTGCAACGCCAATACTTTCACACATACATACATGCACACACTAATTTATGTACTTGTGTGTGGCACTCAAGTGGATGCGCATAATTTGGTTTCACTTGAAAGTAACGAGTTGCAACAAAGGCAAACGCTAGCAAGTCATGCACTGCTATGAACATGTATGCATGTATGTTGCGTTGACATATGTATGTATGTATGTGTGTTTATGTGTTTGGGGGGCTGCGAAATATTTTTAAATAGCTGAAAAATTTTATAAAATTAGACAGCGCTAAAAAGTATAGACGATGCGGCAAGTAGTTCCAGTTCAAAAGTTGCAATTGGCCAAGTGCAATGTCAGGCAACGAGCGGAAGTCATACGATAAGATTGGGTATGGTATATGTGTCTATGTTACATGAGTAAAAATATTTAAAATTAGCAAAAGTATGTTGCAGTTGAAGAAAATCTTGGATCTTGGATTATGCTGTTTGAGAGGCCATAAACGACAATTGGTGTTAAAGAGAGTACTTTTCATTCTAAACAGAGTTGGCAGATATTAAAAAAATATATAAATATATTTGTTACAAAAATTTGTTGTATTAAATAGAATTGTCTGTATAGTATTCATTCCCTCAGATTTTGAGATATCGATATGAAATTTTGTACACGTCATTTCCTCAAGTAGTCGCTCATTTGTCGGAACGATCAATGTCGAGCCACTGTAGCTGTCATGCCAACTTAAATATTAGAATCAAGTTCTTGTATGGACAAATTTTTTATTTGACTAGATATCGCCACAAAATTTAGCAAGAATTATTGCATCAGCTATCGTTACAATCACCGAAAATATTGTTCATATCGGATGACTATAGCATATAGCTGTCATACAAACTGAACGTTCAGAATCAAGTTCATGTATGGACAAATTTTTTATTTGAACAGATATCGCCACAAAATTTGGCAAGGATTATTGCCTCAGCTGTCGTTACAATTCCCGAAAATATTGTTCATGTCGGATACCTATAGCATATAGCTGTCATACAAACTGAAAGTTCCGAACCAAGTTCTTATATGGACAAATTTTTTATTTAACCAGATATCGCCACAAAATTTGGCAAGGATTATTGCCTTAGCTGTCGTTACAATCCCCGAAAATATTACTCATATCGGTCCACTATAGCGTATAGCTGTCATACAAACTGAACGTTCAGAATAAAGGCCTTGTATGGACACATTTCTATTAGTGAAGATTATTATAGCTTTGGTGCAACCGAAGATTTTACGTTTTTCTAATTTTCAAATTTATTTACTTAAAAGTCAAATTTGTTCATTGAAATTGCAACATTCAAGCAATTTCGCCGTTTCGAGTGTGCTTTTCGAGCAGCACGCCTGCTGCTGCAATTAAATTTGCTAGAAAAATAATATAAAAAATTATATTGCGAACGAAATGGGACACGTGTAGCTATGCGCCACACAGCAGTCAAATAATAAAAGTTATAAGATAATAAAAATAATAGTAATCATTTCGGTAACAAGCGACACGTGCCACAATTTGTTGCGCACTCACGGACACACTTTTACGCAGCGCAAGTGCACTTGAATGAATTCGCGTTGACTCTGCAACAATTGCATGGAGTGGCGGCGAAGAAGTTGGCAATTTGCTTATTTTCTACGCAAATCTAAAATAATTGCAAGCGCTGCGTATGCTCAAGCGGCACAGGAAGCGCCAAAAAGCGAAATAGACGCAAGTGAATTGAAATTATGTGAGGAGCGAGACACCAATTTTTCATGGTGTGCGTTGCATTAATGTGGATTTGTTGCACAAGCCAAGTGAAGAAGCGCTCACACCGCCGCTGGTCTACCGCAAACACGCATAGTCTACCCTATTATTTCGGCGGCAGACTGTTGCGCATTCTTATTTGTTATTGTTATTGTTGGTGCATGCTGTCGCTTGCTTAGTGCAGCTTACAGGGACTTATAAAAAGTAGCGACAAAAATTATAATAAATGCGACGTGCCGCAGAGCTAGCAGACACCGGGCAAGATTCTTCAAGATTTACACAAGCATGCGCCAGGAAGCCAACAACACTAAATTGCATTAATTTTATTTGTCTCTTTAGTTTTTTTTTCTGCATTCCCCTCTTTAAAGCAAAAAGTAATAATGAGAGTGGCGTTCGGTTGCCTCCTGCGCTTCGTTTGGATTTTGGGTAATAATCATAATTATAATAGGAAAAAGTAGAAATGACAATGTGCGGCAATAAAAAGCGCACAAAAGGCAACAAGCACTTAGTCAGCGGGGTGTCTATGCTACACTGCTGTTCCTTGACATTTTTCCAAGCGCTGCAAATTTCCTTTTTGTCACAGCTGTTTGTGTAATATCTTTACACGAGGCTTAGCTGTGTTTACACACATATCCTTTTTGTTTTATGGTGTTACTCAATAAGCTGCCAGAAAGTGGATTAAAAATAAAGATAATGTTGCGAGCTGATTACGTTATATAATTTCTAACAGCATTCGACGCTTAAGATCCTAAATCCCTACCACTATATATCATTACGGTATTAATTAAATTTCTGATACTATTTTTCAAGGTGTTTCAAACAGATCCCATATTTTTAATAATTAACTAATAGCAAGGACATCCTGGAAATATTTTATAACTACGCTGTGGATTTATATTAATGCGTCTACATATTAGGTAGTTTACCTCCGCGCGGTAGTTCCTGTGTAGGCTACATGATTTGTGACTTTCCCAACATGTGAAAACTCCTAACGGAACTTGTTTTCAGATTCGACTCGGACTTAATTTTAGATTTGGTTGAACCCTGAGCTGATGGCCCATACCCCATAGGGGCGTGCGTCACCTTGGTCTGTTAGGCGAGATACTCTTAGGACCATTTAAAGCTAATACCTGCCGATAGTTGGTTAGCGGCTCTGAGTGGAGATCCAATCAACATTAATACTGAAAACTACAAAAACAAAATTTACATATGAGGGTGGCAGTAGGTCGAAACTGGTCTTGAAATCGGACAATGACCCGGTTGGTCTTTGTATCGGGCAACGAAATCGTCCTCTATGAAAGGCAATGGAAAAAACTTTCCTATTGAAAGCGCGATTACCGGATAAGGATGGTAAGCCAGTCAGTGGAAGCTTGCCATCTGAGTGCGCATTCAGGGCTGAGGTGAGAGGCGGAATCGGTAGAATTAGAGGAGAAACATAGCTAGAATCATGTTGGCTTTGGGGACAATAGGCGTCGTTAAATGCCCTGATGGTAAATGACGAGGCTGGTTGTTATTTTTCATTGGGTGCGTTTTTTTTACGTGGCGGGTCCCAAAATCAGCGCACAAGTCTGCGGAGGGGATGTTTCGCCTTCTAACTTTAACTCACCTTCAAACGGATGTTCTTAGGCTAACCAGAGGATACTTGGTCAAAGACCGGAAGTCGTGAGCTTCTTGAGCTATATGTAGAAGAATCGTTTCTGGCCACTCCCAAGTGAATACCGATCAGAGAACTTTCCTCACATGCGTGAACGTCTACACATGACTCCATCCTCCAGCGAGGCAGAGGACAGCGGCCACGCTAGCTAGGTCATGTTGTCTGAATGGACGAAAACACTCCAGCTCTAAAAGTATTCGACGCAGTACTCGACGGGGGAAGCAGAGGAAGTGGAAGACCTCCACTCCGTTATTGTCGTGCCTCTCGGTAAAAAGGATATTTGTTCTTTTTTTTGTAATACTTTATTTCACATGGGTGTTATCGTTTTTACAGTTATTTTTACTTTTCGGTGGGTTTATATTTTACTAATTCCTAGCTATACGGTAAATGTTTTATTGAAGAAAAACCTATTTATTTTTATTTTCTAATTAACATAGTTTTTCCAGAAGACATTTACTTGAAGAATCGTTATTAAATATCAGAGTGCAGACTACATTAACCTTCCGTATGGAAGTTCCAGTATAAAATATATATGTATGTATGTTCGTATTTAATATGTAGGGTCACACATTCTTCTAAGTTCATATACAGTTCGTAAGTATCACTTTACACCCCTTCTTCTCCGCACAATTAGCGCTAGCAGTCGTCTGTCTCATGTTTTTCTTAGCGCTACTCAAAAAAGGGATGCCTTTCTATTATCCTTTGCTACTAATGGTACAACCACATTTCTCGCATATTTCCGAAATGGCATGTGGATCCCAAATCTACCGAGTGCTCTGAAAATTTAATTGACATATTATGTAAACATGAACAGTTAGCATTTTAATGTATTTTTCTTGGCTACGAATTTGTCGTTGGCGCGCGTCCTTTTATTATCATTAGTAGTACAACTTGCTTTCATTGCTTTTTTCGTGTTGTTGTAATGCGCGTTTCATCAGCTATTATATCGGCGTATAGAATGTCATTGAGTGTTTTGTGAATTCACACAGCTGTGTTTGTATTTGTAAGCGCAGGCGGCAGACAGCGTTAAGTATTGTATTTGTGTATGAAATGCGGGGGAAAGCGGTACAACACTACATACACCTATATGCATTTATTAATACATAAACACTGCTTATTCTATATCCAGGCAGCCGCACTGAGGGTTAAGCATGCATTAGGGCGGATCAGCACCAACACCACCACTGCGGCACAGCAGCGCTTAGCGCTCGTTTAGTTGGTTTAGGCGCACACTAAGCGCGGCGTATAAGCTTAAATGTGCAGTAATTAGAAAAATATGTTAGTGGCATTAATTTTTATGCGTCAATAAATAAAATCTATGCCGGCTTTCAAATTTTCGCATTACAAACTGGGGTGTGTCCATGAAATTTATTGAATTTTTTTTCGTTTGTACAAACACCATTAGCCTTCAGTGGTTTACTTAGTAGCTGTGTGCGTGTGTGTGTTGTGAAAGTCGACAGCCGACCTTTAACGCATTGTAAGCGCAGTTGTTGCATGTTTTAAAAATATTTTAGGCATTTTAAAGCGTAATTAAGCATTGTTTGGAAACATGTCATGTTTGTTTTGGAAAAATGCGATGTGTGCGGCCTAAGCTGGGCTTAAGTGAAACTAATTGCTATTTACTGCATTTAAGGAATTTCAATGTGGTTTTAAAGTTTTAGAAAATTTGGAAATAAAAATAAAAATTATTTAAAATTAATGAAAGATATTTGAAATAAAAAATTTACATAGAATTGTCATTTTTTGGCTTATTGAAATTATGTATGGAAAACTGTAAGAGAAAATTTTTAAAAAATATTTTTTTTAAATATGTCAATAAATTGCAAGAAAAGCATTTTTTGTATGTACAAATAACATTTTTGTGACGGAAAACATTTAAATATTTTCAAATAAATGAACATAAAATTTGAAATTTAAATTAAAACAAATTTAATTTTAATTACGAAAATATTTTAATTTTAAAGATTTAAATTTTTTAAAAAGAAATATATCAATAAATTAACATAATATATTTTTTTTTATTAAAATATAATGTAAAATACATTTTCAAAATAAAAATTATTAATTAAATTATTTATAACTTGATTTTTTTCAATTTTTTACAAAATTATATTTTGTGGCGAAAAAAATTAAATATTTTCCATTTTGTATCAACAAAAAATTTAATTAAAAAAATATTAAAAAAAAAAGTTTTAAATTTAAAAAATTAAAGTTTTTCTATAAATAAATATATCAATAAATTTCCAGATTTTTTACAAAAATGTTATTTGTGTCAGAAAAAGATTTAAATGTTTTCAGTTTGAATCAAAAAGAAACAATTTTCAATATAAATTAAAATACCTAATATTTAATATTAATTTAAAAAAATGCTTAATAATTTTAAAAATTTAAATATTTTTTACAAATAATTATATCAGTAAATTGCCATAAAATAATTTTTTTTTCAAAAATGTCATTTGTCGGAAAAAATTTTAATATTTTCTGTGTAAATTAAAAAAGTGTTTTAATTTTAAAGATTTAAAAGTTTTAAAAAATAAATATATCAATAAACTGACAGAAAATAATTTTTTACAAAAATGTAAAGTTTCGGAAAATATATTTTCAATTTAATGTAAAAAAATATTAATTATTTAAATTATAAAAAATTTGATTTTTTTCAATTTTTAACAAAAGTGTGCTTTGTGGAAAAAGAATTAAATATTGGCAATTTAAATTAAAAAAAAAAATTTGAAAAAAAGTTTAAAAAAATTAAAAAAATTAAATTTTTTATGAATAAATATATCAATAACTTGCCAGAAAATATTTTTTTTAACAAAATATTTTAAATATTTTTAATTTTAATTATAAAGTTTTCAATTTAAAATAAGGAAAATTTTAATTGTAATATAAAAAAATTTAAATTTTTAAAAGTAAATAATTTATCAAAATTGCCAGAAAATATTAAAAAAAATTGAAATACATATAATATTCAAAAATTTAAATTTTATTGTTACCATAAAATACATAAAAAATTACTTTTTTTTACTTTTTCAATTTTTACAAAAAAGTAATTTTACTTTAAAATTTATAATTTTTTTGTCGTTTTTTCACATTTAATATTTTTTGCTTTTTCAAATTTGATCAAGGCAATATTTTTTAAATATTTTTACAAATATATAAAGAAATACCAAAGAAAAATAATATTAATGAAGTAATTTTTTATATTAAAAAAATTTACATATTTTTAAAACAATGATTTTTTTTTTGGATATTAAGGATTTCACTTTGTTTTACTAAAAAATTATATTTATATAAATAAATTTGTACTTTTCCTTAAAACATAAGTTTTGTGTACGAGAAAAATGTTATTTCATTATCAATATTATCGATGAAAATAACGAATAATAAAAAAACAATTTGTTTTTACTTTTTCCAGAAATTTTTGATCAAAAATTTAAGCAAAAACAAACCCCTAATTTTTGTAATTTTTTTCCATTCATAAAGTTTTTTGTTATTTTAACTGTGTTACCAAAAAACCCTTAAATTTAAGGTACTCATTTATGAGAACAATTTCTCCTTACCAAATTGTTCCAAAATAATATAAAAAGTAACAAAATTTAAGAAAGTTTATTACTTTTGTTGTTTGCTACAGTATTATCAACCAAATAGCAGCCATGACCTCTGAAAATTCTATACAAAAAATGGTGTGTATCATTTGTATCCCCTCCTTCACATACCGAACTGACAATCCAATAAGGCGAATGATTTATGCATTTCATTAGCCCATTGGAAAATAGGCAAAAGAAAACCGAATAAATTTAGAAAGCTGCCCTTGGGCAACTAAACGCAACAACAAATCATCAATAGATGAGTTTGATAATAACAGCAAAATGCTAACAGCAACAGCGCGGACATCATAAGCGGCAACATTATCATTTTCCTGGCACAGAAACATTTCTATGAATGTGTGTAAATATGTATGAAAGTACATTCAGATAAGTATTACTATTATTGCTTTAATATATACCCAACAATATCATAAATATATCTTCAATTGGCCCACAGCAGCGTGCCACCCAGCGATATATCTACTCGTCGGCCTGCTGCCAGCGCTTAAGCCTTTTTTCCAACAACAAACAGACAGCAAAGCGTTTAATTGTTAATTGTGTTTCTTTTATTTCAATTTTCATTTTCGAAAGATTTTCATGCGCTTAATGATTTAACACAGCTGGAAGCATGATTAGTGGAAAAGGCCGCAGCGCAGAAATTCGGTGGGGAATTGTAAATGGAAACCATAAATTCAGTTCATTTATCAGTTGTTGCGATCATTCTTACAATTTTTTCAATAAATTGTTTTAATTTGGGCGCTTTAAGGTACAGTATACTTTTTTATCATCCAGAGACTAACAGATTTTGAAGAGACCGTCATTCTTTTTAATAATTTGAAGTGCTCTACAGCTGTGATTTGTCAAAGTGAAGTTTTCAAAAGCTTTTGATGATATGTATGTGGAAAATATTTTTTGGACATTTTGCATGAAAATTGATACAAGTTTATGAACATTTTTTCTTAAATTTTTCTTTCCGAAATGTAAGGCTAGAGTCACTAGAGTAAATTTGTTCCACTTGAAGTCTGACTTTCTGCAGCTTTAAGCTTTTTTCGTGCTTTTGAATTTTGCATAAGCACGGTATTTAGTTAAAGAATTCCATAACTCTGCTTATGCCGACTTTATATTTGTCCCCAGGGTTCTTAAAAAATCCCTAGTTATTAGAAGAAAAGCTTTTAAGCTTTTTTTGAGCTTTTAAACTTTACAGAAGTACGGCAGTTAGCGAGTGAGTTCCAGAAAAGGGCCTATAACGATCTAATTACAATATCGGAGCGCCCGTAGAAACGCCTTGTGACTATAGTAGCAACTTTTTAGCTTTTTAAAGCTTCTGAACTTTACAAAAGTACGGCATTTAGTAAGGGTCTTGCAGCATAGTGCCTATAATGGCTTTATTATTGTCCCCAAGTATCTTAAGAAACCCGTTGTGACTGGAGTAGCAAGCTTTTAAGCTTTCTTTGAGCTTTTGAATTGTACACAAGTACGTCATTTAGTAAAGGTCTGCAGAATAGTGCCTATAATGGCTTTATTATTGTCCCCAAGGGTCTTAAGAAACCCGTTGTGCCTGGAGTAGCAAGCTTTTAAGCTTTCTTTGAGCTTTTGAATTTTACACAAGTACGTCATTTAGTAAGGGTATTGCAGAATAGTGCCTATAATGGCTTTATTATTGTTCCCAAGGTCCTAAGGAAACCCGTTGTGACTGCAGTAGCAAGCTTTTAAGCTTTCTTTGAGCTTTTGAATTTTACACAAGTACGTCATTTAGTAAGGGTATTGCAGAATAGTGCTTATAATGGCTTTATTATTGTTCCCAAGGGTCTTAAGAATCCCATTGTGACTTGAGTAGCAAGCTTTTAAACTTTCTTTGAGCTTTTGAATTTTGCAAAAGTACGGTGGTTAGATAAAAATAGGCGTTTTCAAGATAAGAAATTGTTTTGAAATGCTTACTTCTTAAAAATACATACAAGAATATAAGTTGTGCTTTAATTCGCATTGCTCTTACGATTGGGACCTGACAGCTGTTTTGAACTTGATTTTGAGAATATATTCAAAAATGAAGTTATGAAGCTTAGTACTGAAGATTCAGGTTCATACCAATAGGATTAAACATTTGTTTGGAGTATTTGGATTCAAACGAAGCGCAATCGATCGGAGTTTTATTTTAAACAAAAAATTTCTCAATTTCGAGGTGAAAATACATGAGCATTATAGACAGAGTTGCATTGTAAGCTGATAGCAACCAGATGTACAACTTTGAAAAAAAAATTGGAAATACCAATGTGAATTACTTTTTCTCTTGATCTTGATATAATGTAAAGGAAAAAATGTAATCATGTGACCGATGATGATCATTCACAAAAAATTAATCACATAAAATATTTTTTTCTCCAAAAAGTATAATTCTCTGATTTCTATTTAAAAATAAAATTTTCCGTTTATTTTCAGCAGCGTTGTGTGGCCACTTGTTCCGGCTGCTATGAGGCGCCACTAAGTGCTCGCTTTTAATGGCCGCCTGTAACAGCAATAATTTGTAAGAAAACAGTGTCGAACATGATAAAAACGTACAACAATAAAAATTGTAACAACAACAAAATAACATTACACCGCCAACAATGCGTGAAACGCGCTACACCCACTGCAATCGACGAGCAGACAATTAATACAACAAATTTTTCTGTCAAACATACACACCGGAACAGGAATCATCAAAAGAGGAAAATACAAATACACGCACGCGGCGAAAAAATACGCATAAATAAATCAGAAAATTAATGATGCCTCACCTCAACGCGCAGCGGACAGTCACTGTTTGTTGCAAGCGAGAGAGGGAGGACTATGTAAGGCGGACAAGGCGGGCGCCGAGCAAAAACGTGAAGGTATAAATGTCAGCAGGACACATGCATACATATTTCAGCGCACGGCAGAGAAAGTAGACATGTAACAATAATAATAATGGCGAAAAAAGACAAGCTACAACAATAAGGCCAACAAACGCTTGCCAGACAAAAGCAAAAAGCTGAAAAAGCAATTTTCCTGCGTTGACAAGCAATAAAGATGAGCGCAGACAAACAGCATTAAGTGACAAACAAATTTGTATGTATGTATGTATGCGCATAATAAATAAAACTACTTTAGTAGAGTTGTCTCTTACTGCAATCCCGTTAGCCCGCACGCCTACCCGCTACCCGCGTGCACGCTTTTGTCAGCCTGTCAACCCGCACAATCATCATAATTTTCCTTAAACAGCTATTGATTCTAAATTGCTTTGTTTTTGTGTGTACTTATTGCTTTGTTGTTGTAGTTGTTTCCTACTTTATTTCCATTTTCAGTTTAGTTTTTCCTTATTGCGCTTCCAAAGGAGTGAAAGGTAGCAGAAATGTTTAAATATAAGTATTTCAGTAGGAAATAGTTCTTTGATATGTACTGCGACTCAACGAATCGTGAAAATTAACTGTAATAGTTAAGACTAGTTGGTAACTAGTTACAAAATTTATAAAACACGTATAAAATACAATATTTAAACATGAAAGCGTATTCTTTCAAAAAATACCACACTATACTTTTTGGGACTAGTTGGAAATTAGTTTGCAGCTTTTGTAAACTTCATTGAAATATTTATTTTTCATTATAAATAGTAGTAAAATTCGCTTGTTAGCGTACTTGAAAGCTTTTACTGAGTATACACCAAATATAGCAATCAACACTACTTGGGAACAGGCTTATAATTATGTAGTAACAGTCAGTTGAAAATTTGAATTGTTTCGACTGAAATAGATTTTGAACTTTTACAATGTACTCGTTCATATATTGAATGTAGGTTTCAGACAAAATCAGCAAAACATTTTAATTTAAAAAAAGTGTAACTATATTTTTAGGTGTAGTTGGGAACTAGTTTGCAAACTCAGTTGTTTGAAAATTGAATAAATATGTATGAAATATTAGGCATTGGGACCTAATCAGTATGTTAAATGAAATATCTAACTATGTCTTTTTGGACTAGTTGTATACTAGTTATATACTTTTTAAATTTTAGTTACTTTGAGACATTATTAGCATTAATATAAAGTGACCAACTATATCTTTTCGGACTAGTTCGCAACTGGTTTGCGGTAAAGTGAATGAATTCATAAAGAGCAGCTTAGATATTACCCATTCATATAACTAATTAAAACTTCTAGTATTCTTTATATATACCACATATAATATTTATACCATAGTAGCTATTAGCCTCTCATTTCCAGCAACTTTCCTTATAGGGCTGAAGTCCCAACGCCTAAGTGTGTGTGCGCGCGCAATTCGTTTGCATTTATATTTATATTGGCGGCACGCGTCGCTTGCCGACTGTCTTTTGTGTGGCATTTATAAGTGATATCGGCGGGCGCAATCAGGCTCACATACAAACCTACATTCCCAGACTCAGCAGAAATTTAGCGATAAACCGTGGTATAAAGGAACTGCTGCGGACACGCACACACAAAAACAAATTTCAAATAAAAGTGTCACCGCGCTTACAATACACATTTCAATACAGTTTTCTTGCGAAGTTTATTGCTATTGTCTAATTGGAAAGTCGACTTTTTGATTAAGGTTTATTGGCCAGAGACAGATATGGGATATGAGTAATTTATTTGAATTCTTTCAATTTACAAAGGTTCACAGGACATACATAATAAATTTATTAGTAAGCGTTAGTTTTTCATGCTGAAAGCAAAGTTGTTGGAAAGGTAAAGGGAACGACTTTTTCTGTTATTAAAATATTTAGTCATGTGGGTAGAACTATGTTTGTAGTTTTTAGTTACTAAGTTCCATATTAATTGAAGGAATATATTAAAGTACTTTCATATCGAAAGGAAATCTCGAAAAACTAAAAATCATTCGCCAAAGTTCACTTTTGATCACTGTAACGAACACGATCACCACGCTTACCATTTTGAGGTCTTTGCCAAGCTGAGCATTAAAAATTTGTCGGTCATTTGCCCGAACTCTTCGAACTCTATATAGTACATACATACATACTATATACCTAAAAGTTATAAACCGCTTAATATGTGCCTGAGATTCAGGAATCGACACTATATACCAGCAGAATCTGCGCAGAATTATTTTCTTGGGTTGGGTATTTCTTTCAACATGGAATTCGAATATACTGACAACCGAGGGGACAATGCAGACTCGTCCCAATAACCAACCAATATGCCTAATGACATCTCTATTTTGCTATTTTTGAGAGTAGAAGCGTATAGCAGATATTTTGAACTCTCTCAGAGGGACTATTATCATTGATATACTTATATTTGATATCGAAAATATCGATCCGAAGATCTCAAAAAACAAAAACACTTTGTTGTTTCATGGTAAGTGAAAAATAATCCAGTGGTGATTACCTAACTATCACTGCTGTCCTTGAGAACATTGAGTAAGGTCTTAGGTTTGAACAACAGCTGACGGGAATCTTGTAAGAATTATCTTGGCGTTCTTTCCTACCCATGATTTATGTATATAACTAAAACCGTAGATATTTTACTCGCTATGCTAATCTTTATTAAAAGAAGAGCTCATATCTTGAAACTCATCCTTTCTATGACAAAAGTGGATCGATTTATAGAACTCAATTATCTACAGTTTTGTAAATCGAACCACTTTTGTTAAATTTTTAAAACAATATGAGATTAGTAATTAGAAAGATCAATTTAATTATTGGAAAGAAATTAGGGGGCAACTTTCTTCCTGCGTTACTTAGGGATATTGACCATAAGATAATACCAATTGTGCTTAAAAAAATGTCCCGTATCCAATGCAACTATCTAACTGCCGGCGGCTACTCTTTTAAATGGCTGTAACTCAAAAACTGTTTCAGATATCGATTTGAAATTTTAGTATGTTATTTTTAAAGATATAACCTATCGAAATATGAAAAAATCGATTTTTTGAAAATTTCACACTAGGTGTGCCCTTAAATATATCAAAATGTGTTATTCTCTGCTTATTGGTTCGGTTGAGTATTCTTCAGACTACTTCCAAATTGAGTCAATTAGTAAATTTTCCTGTATGAATTCATTTAAAAGTATTTCAGACAGTTACTTAATTGAGTCAATTACTATTTTTCGACAGATATAGCATATACACACATGTAAACTATTAACTAATTGCTTAAATCAAACGGCTGTCTGAAAAAATTAGTACTCACATAATGAAAGATATTAATGAACTGAATTTTTCGACAACCTTTATCATAATTAATTATCAAGTAATTAAACGAATATTTTCATCGACTGCTGCTCTCATTACTAAATTATTATAATTAGCGCATTGAAATGCTGATAAATTTGAAATTCCATAATTAGGTAAATACTAATTCGATGAGTCAACCAAGACGCTTAAGTCAAGCGTTGAAATTGCATTCAGCTTAACTAATATCTAAATTTATTTTTGGCAGTTGAACACATTAGCTGCCTAATTCCGCATGCTATCTGCAATTTCTATTGGCAGTCGCTTGTCATCTACCAGCCACGATGGCGGCAGTGCGGTTGAACGTTGGTAGTTGGCAACTCGGCGTAAGTCCTTGCTAAATCACTGCAGGGAAAATAAATTGAAATCAGCAGCGAAGGCAACGCCACACTACTTAGCATAATTAAATTTCAATATGAAAAGCACAACCGAAATGGAAGAGTAGTGAAAGAAAGCAGCACAGAATAGTGTAGACTGTACACTAGAAAACTATGTAAGAGAGTACCCAGTCGGAAGATGTGAACTAGTACGACTAGATTGGAGCTGTAAAATTACAATGAATTCATGGCAGTGGGAACTACGAAAGCACCACCAGCCGAACAAAAAGTTTTCCAAAAAAGGAATGAACTGCTACGTCTCCTAAAAAATATTTGCCGCGTAGCTCAATGAAGTCTGAGGACTGTTTTAATGTATAAAAATAAGGATGAGCTTCGGTTACATAGATGTCAGCAGTGAATCAGCACTGTACATAAGTCAAAGAACCGTTAGAAAATTTCCTCTGATATTTGTTAGCTTCCAATTATCTGAAAAAAACGCAAAATCACACTAGACAGAATATGAAAATTGAGCACAAATCGGAAAGTTCCGCCGGTTTTTATTTTTTTTAGTCCTACTTAAGGAACTGCAGACTCCAACAGTTGGAACTACTGGCTTTCGAACTAGTTCAGATATAGCAGAAAAGTAATGAAGCGAGGCAGAATTAGGGTCTTTTCGAATATCAAACTCATCTAGAAAATATTTTCGAGGTACCTTTTCCTGCAGGGTTCTAGCAATGTAAGCTCTTACATACATGATTGTTCGAGAAAACTTACTCATAAATGAAATCCACGCGAAAGCAAATGATATCCTTTTTAATTTGCAAAAGTGCGCTGTGGAATATTTGTAAAATTCGCTGATAAAATTTAGAGCGTAAGGCAAAGATCAGAGTGGTGGGAACTTTGTGATTTGTAGCACCACTCATGGCTGCTGAGTGGAGGCGGTGTGGCAAAAGCCAACGAAATAGTTGTTTGTGGGCATACTCAAGTGGTTGGTGGGCTTAGTGACTAAGTAGTGGTGGAAAGTGTGCAACATTTTTAGAACAAATCCAACTAAATGTTCGCTTGCTACTTGGTGAAGAAGAGTGAAAGATAAAAGAGTTGGGGATAAGAAGGTTATATGAGCTTACTTATTATGTAGGGAGTATGAGCGAGCGGAAAAGTTGAAGTGAAAAGCTTGAAACGCAGTAAGCGAAACTGAGAACAAGATATATTTTTAAAATAATGAGAACCGGTTAATATAAGGTAAGTATTTTCTGAAGACTATGCGTCCAAGAAATCCACATTTTTTAACTGAAAAATAAATATCAATATGGCAGTATGTCCATGCGTTTTCTTTCTTTGCGAATAATTCTAAACTCTTTCTAGTCGAACTTTAGCCTTTAAATAATCCCTATTCGCAAACGTCAGGATATATGAAGCGACAGATTTTCTGATGGATCAGTATATGGTCAAATAACTTTATTTGCCGTCGAAGCAGAAATTCATGATTATATTTGAGACCCTTTTAGATGCTGTTAAGCTGAGGAAAAACCCTGCCAGTGGGGCTGATCTTCAAGCTACCGAAAGAGTCACACTTATGGGGATGTTCACTTCTTGAACCTTGTGTAAGAAAAATACTCCAATGGTTGTCCCACACCACACAGCGGAAAACTTTATTGGAAAAGTGAATTCAAACGGCTTTTATGATGTAAGAAAAGACTGGATCGATAGCCCAGAAGACATCCAAAATACTTGTATATAGCAGTTCGATTTCTTATTAACCTCAAACTTCTTGGAAAAGTTTCAACAGTGGCATAAAAAATCGTTGCTTTTAGAAAGAACAAAGGTCTGAAGAGATTATTAGAAATTATTCGCTTCTTCATTTTTATTTTAGCAGGAAAAATATGTTCAGAAAGTTGTGCTGGAGTTGGCTTTAAAACACTTATGCTTAGTTCGAAGATTTTTAAAAGATCTACTCTACTAAGACCACAAATTGATTTGCACTTCTTTCGAAAAAAGCCTCAAAGAGCTGGATACTAGAAACTGAGGTGAATTTGGTTATAAATTGCTTCAAATTTCTGTGTTTTTCGACAGGATTTGATATGAAGAAAGTTCAGTTTGTGCTTGATTCAGCTGTCGAAGAATGAATGAATGAAGATGAGGAATGCACCGCGTCCTTTGGTCTATTGTGCCATCTCCTGACTCACATTGACTCGCCTAGACCCAGCCCATTAATGAAGTCCAGCAGACTGCCAGGCGGTAGCGAGGCAATGCGATACCTGTCTGGAAACAACGATCCAAGGGCCTTAGCTCTGCGTCTACAGACAGCTGTGCAGTCCGGAAGCTGTCGAAGAAAGTAACAGACATACTAGAAACTAACTCAGCTGTAGCGTTGGCATCAGTTTCAGTCTCTCTTAGTGGCAGTTTACTTTTTTACGGTGTCTTGAGAGATCTCACGGGTCATGTTCTAGAGATTCTCACAATCTAGAGCCGTAAACTGGGGTTTAACACAGGAGCAGAGCTTAGTTTCTTCACATTTTAAGTATTGAATCTGGTCTTAAAAGCTTTCTGAAAAAAATTTCTTGTTGCATATGGTAGTTGAGTTTTTTGAGCGCTGAAATTTTTGTTGCTTGGGTTATAGTTTACACGAAGCGCAGAAAATTTTATAGTGCGCGTCGAACGACGGGAAGCTGCTGAGAGGGAGTGACACAAACTGATACGCAAAAAGGTAATTAAATGTGCTCGCAAAGTCACACAGTCATGCTGGTAATATCATTAACTTAGAACAACAATAATAACAACAAACTGCGGCAAGCGGAATAGCAACTACAAACTGTCGCAAACTGTTAGTGTTTAAGAGCTGATAATTGTAAATTTAACTATCTAACGGTAAACGACTGCGACGAAAGCAACGATGAAGCGAAATTACGACGAGTGAAAAGTGTATGCGAGGATTGGCTGCCGTTAGGGAGAGGGAGGAGAGACTTTACTGCTGCTAGGGAGAGTGGTGAGAGCATGCGTTTGCTGTGGGTAAATAGGTTAGGGTAATAGGTTATGCGACAAATAGCGCGACGACATTGAAAGTGATGACTTCATACCGCCCCACCACAACTAATGAAATATAAAAAAAATCACAAGCTATAAATTCTTTCGCGGCATTGGCAAATGTTTGGGGCGCATAGTATTGAGGGCTGCGTTTCGAATAAAATAAAACACGCAGCACCCCTGCCAGCAGCAAACAACAAACAACTATTGTACAACACAATTACCACATGCACTTCCCCCTACCAACCGCCCTTGCAGTCGGTGCGTCAGTGCGCTGATTTATGGCTACGCAGGCGCTGCAGCGGCGAAAGTGCGCATTTTTAGCGCGCGGATGTGCATTTGGGGATGAGCTAACTTTTCCGATGCTCTTGGCAGCAAATTAATAGCACACAAGTTTGTATGTGTGTGAGTGTGATGCGGCAGACAGTGAAATGTCTACAAAGAACTATAAAAGCGACAAACCAATTTCTCTAAGTTAATGCATGTAACTACATATACAGATGTACATTTGTATGTGCGCTTGTAATCGCCTAAATGGCAAATTGAAAATTAGAAAATGTCTGTATACTTGTAGTTGTAAAAGTAGTTGTAAAAGTGACTTTTTTTGTGGCGAAAATGTAATGAAAAATCCGAAATCCGCCTAAAGTCACCAACGTCTGGTGTAAATTTGCGCACAAGTGCAGCACTTAATTGGCAAATGTGCTGGAAAAGCAAAATTTCTCGCAGCGTGCACAAACTGGGGGGAAGTGCATCGGTTGAGCATGGAATGGGTTTGGTCTTTGGCAATCAGCCGCTGGTCATAAGTGTAGTTAATAGCTTGGAAGAAATTAATATGTACGCACACAAAGACATGCATACAATCTCATGTTTATATAAACTTTATACTACATACATACATATACATATAGACAATATACTTGTATGTTTTAGCTGGAAAGTAGTTTGCATGATTTATGGGCAAAATTGATCGGGTTTGTTGTACATAAATAACTATGCAAGTGTAGGCAATCTATATGGAAAGCTACAGTGAAATATTGAGTTATTGTCTACAATTACGTTTGAAAGTGCTTTTGTTTAATTTTTGTCATCTTTAGGTTAAAATAATCTTAATAAAATAAAAATTAATAAAAAAAATTTAATAATGCAAAACCATACATTTTGTATTTTCTTGGATATACTTTTATTTTATAGATTTTTTTCTTAAAATTTCAAAAAAAAAAAACCAAAAAAAAACGTTAACTTCGGCTGCACCGAAGCTAATATACCATTCACAGCTGCATTTCTTTTAGTAACTATGTGTTAAGTTTGTATGACAGCTATATGCTATAGTAAGCCGATCTGAACAATTCCTTCGGAGATTACATTGTTGCCTTAGAAAACAATCCATTACCAAATTTCGTGAATTTATCTTGTCAAATGCAAAAGTTTTCCATACAAGACCTTCGGAGATTACTTTGTTGCTCTAGAAAATAACCTGTACCAAATTTCGTGAAGATATCTCATCAAATGAAAAAGTTTATCATACAAGCAATTGATTCGGATCGTTCAGTTTGTATGGCAGCTATAAGTTATAGTGGTCCGATATCGGCAGTTCCGACATATGAGCAGCTTATTGAAAAGAAAATGACGTTTGCAAAACTTCAAAACGATATCTTAAAAACTGAGGAACCAGTTCGCATATATACAGGCAGACGGACATCGCTAAATCGACTCAGCTCAACATACTGATCATTTATATTGAAGCTCGTGATCTCGGCGACATTTGGTTTCGTCAGGGCCTTGCCACTTCGCACGCATCGCATCAATCAATGGATTTATTAAGAGAACACTACGGTGGGCAGATAATTTCGCGTTTTAGGCCGGTCGAGTGGCCACCAAGAGCATTTGATATCACTCCGTTAAACTTTTTTCTGTGAGAATATATAAAATATAAAGTCTATGCGGACAATCCCGCTTCGATTTAGGCCTTGGAGCAAAACATCACGCGTGTCATTCGCCAGTTACTAGTCGAAATGCTCGAACGAGTCATCGAAAATTGGACTCAACGGATGGACCATCTGAGACGTAGCCGCTGCCAACATTGGAAAGAGGTAATCTCTAAAAAATATTGCCAAAGAATGTTCTTTCAGATGATGATAAACATTCCCCATTAAATTTGGAGTTTCTGTGTTTTTTTTTTTAAGTAGGGAATCTCGAAATGGATAAGCCTTTATATAATTTAGAGCGTCTCCTATTTTTCCTTATGGTTTATATATACATAGCTATTGTAAACACATTTCTTCTCTACGATGGAGTAGTGGAGTATATGAAAATCTACCTACCGGAAGCTGATGGAAAGGGCTTATAGATTCGCTGTGCTGTGAATAACCGAAGCTTTAAGGACCACTACAGCGGCATCTCTTCAACAAGTGCCTAATCTGCCACCGATGAACCACTTCGCTGAAAACTGTGCAACAAAATCGGCGGGCGAGTATAGTAGTATTGTATTAATACGAGTATACAGAATCGTCGGGCATAGCTCTATAGGCAACGGCAGTTTGGTATGCACCGAATAGATGATCCCACTTGTTAGTTGAGTAAGAAGACTTATAAGTATTATAAACTCCGATTTAACTTAAAAATCAATGAACTTCTCCTAAGTAATTTCACTAACTTAATAGTAAAAAATTAACTAACGTTGATTTTTGTAATAAGAGTGAAATTAGCTTGAATTCTTGACTAAACTCACGTTTACTTCATTCATTGAGCGCTAACTAACACTTAATTATAATTTCGCCTCTTTCCAATCAACTGAATTAATCGTTGTTTTGCAATTTAATCGCTTTCTTTCACACACTTCACTTTCAACTTGACTGTTGTGCTTTACATGTCATTAAATCTCGATTAAAGAAACGATAAATTCATGCTTTCACTATGTCAAGCAACGCCATCTCTATTCATTTGAAAAGAAACGAAAAATTATTCATAAACTAAGGAGCCGGCTGTTGAAAGGTTTGATCATATATCATGATTGTTGATCAGCTGATGCCTAGTACGATATGGCAAAATATACGGTGTCAATGCTTTAGTGATCATTCGTACCTATTTTGAAGAGTAGTGTTTAATGTTATTGAAACAGTGAGTGATGATGGACTTGGTCGCAAGAAACTGTTAAGAGTTTCGATAAAACAAATTGAGTATAGCATGAAAAATTTGTTTTGAAAATAAATAAATAAAGGGTTTTGCTTTTAGAAGACTTTAGTTGAAAATCTCAGAAAAAAATGGTTGCAAGATTTTTAGCAATTTTCAAAAAAAAAAAAAATTTGCAAGATCGTTAGCGCTCAAAAGTCCACTAAAATTTTCGCAATCAATACTGCAAACTTTTTTTGGGAGAAGAACAGTTAAAAGTAATTTACAGAGAATTCTTACGGTTAAACCACACCATTTAATTAAAGTTTAGCCTTAAGTACTTCTTGAGTGACTTCGAACATTTTCAAGTTTCGTTTGCAAAAAAATATTTCATTTGCCAGATGGTCGAAAATTCGGCGTTGCGATAGTCATACCGAAAAAGAGTTTAACAAGGCTAACAGCAACCGAACAGAAAAAGGAAAAAATATTGGCAACTCTTAGCGACAGTCAAACTCCAAATGAAACTAGAAAAAAACTGGCGGCGCGGCAGACAATCAAAAACTACGGATAACAAATATGGCAGGCATTAAAATGCGGCGGAGCCAGCAACTGACAGTTAGCATTTAAAACTGCGGCCAGTAAAAGCCTGCAGACACTCGTAGCGACGCTGAGTCAGAGCAGCTTAGCAACAAAGCCAAATTGGTTGAGGGTTTTTTGTTACTATTCATGACTCAGCAAACGGACTGCCAGAGTTGATTTGGCCAACTTAAAATGAAGCCAAAATGAGGACTGTGCGCACATATAACACACATACAATTTACATTTTGTGAGTGTGTAGGCTTAAGCCTATATGTGAACGACCTTAAAGCGCACACAAATACAAACCAATTTTCCGTTTAAAACTTGTCTTTAAAGCGTACTGTGGGTGCCGCTTGAAGATTGTTGGACCAGCTGCGGCTGAGCTTGGCTTAAATATTTACTTTGGCGTGTGTGTATGCTTTGTCTTATCACGCGCTCCATATCGCACCCCCTCGTACGGTGTTGGTAAGCGTTTAGCATTTTTATGGATTAACACTTTTCGCTGTCGACTGGCTGTTTACCCGCTGCTGGCACACAACTAAGGTAAATATCATTAATCTTCGCCGTTTGGCGGTCGGCTGCGTGCGCAATGCAGGTAAGCGCGCACTGTGACTCAAAGGTGAATTGGAAAATAAGGTAAATCAGCAGATTCCTCAAATATTTAAGTGAATGTGAGGCAAAGGAAGAAAGAGGTATCAGCCAACAACAAGCAGCTGCTGAGCTGTTTGCTTCTTTTCCTTTCACTGTGTTCAGCAGGATTGAGGAATCCAAAAGCGGCTGTGAAAAATGCATTTGTTTGCATGAGGGAAATAAATTAAATTATCAAAACAAAGAGAGTTAAGAGTATTACTCAGATAAAATATATGCAAAACAAATACAGCTTGGTGCAAGAAAATGCTATGAGGTACAAAGCTTTAAGCTTGCATTGAAGCAAATGTACAAAATTTATTGAAAAGTTTGTTGAACAATAAACATTTTTAATTAAATTTTCCGTAATTACATGCAAATTTGAGTTGAAAAGTTTTCCGAAAGCTCTTTTAAAGCTTGAAAGGGCTGATTTAAATTGATGTTTTAAAATCTAAGTTTAAGTTCAAGATATTATAATAAGCAAAAACAGCAATTCTGCGCAACTTTGAGTAAAAGCTCGAAAAAGCCCGCGAAAGCTTAAGAGAGTTTGGTTCAAAAGATTTTGGAAACTATGGTTAACAAATTGGGAAGAGATTTCAGAAAGCGAAAAAGCACTCCCGTGCAATTTTGAGCCAAAGCTCGAAAAACCACATGAAAGCTCGGATTGATCTTAATTGAAAAATTGAAATCTATGCTTAACAAACTCAGGTAAATTTTAATAATTGGCTAGCTTTAATGTAACTTATATTGCCACCGAGCTTTTGGAGACTTAATACTTAAAATTTAGAAACACATTTTTTTTTATCTATGAAGATTAATTATGATGAGAAGCTATATTAGATATCAAAACTAGCAACAGATCAAAGCTTTAGTAAAGCTTTTTAAGGTCATTTGTAAGGAAGAAAGCTCAACAACGAGCTAACAAGTAGAATATATTAAGTTTAAGCAATTCGAAAAGAGCGTAAGGGTTCGGAAACCAATTTTTAGAACATTTTTATTTCTTGAAGATTGCTTTCAATAAATAAGTCACGGAAGCTTTCTATAATGATCGAAAAATATCGAAAATAAAATAAAATTTAGCTAAGGTAAACTTCTTCCAACTGGTAAACATACATTAAATATATTTTTTTCGTACGCACAGGTAGTAAATATGTACCCTAAATTGCTCTTAACGATTTGTTATAGGTAACTAGTGTAAGCCAGTGAAAGCTCAAGGGAATAATTTTATTTTATTATGTTTTATAATGTAATTGTCAAAGTGACGACTAGTTTTTCAAAAGCTTTATTTGCATAACTGAGAGAGAGTAATTTTGTAAAGCTTAAAGCTCAACGGTTGACATTTGTTTTCGTTTTAGTGAATTAGTTTATGGGTCAAACTTATTATCAGTTTTTAAATTTTAAATGAACTGTTTGAAAATAGCATTAATCTAAGCTTTTAAAACTTCAATGACTATTATACAAAAAAAAAATTGTCGTTAAGAGCCCTTAAGCTTTTATTAGGAATAAGAATGTATTTATTTTTGGATCAGTCGTATTTTTTAATATAGTTTCCATATACAGCTTTTATATTATTGCTCTGTTTGTAGTGCAATAAGCTGCTTAACGGTGCTTTCTTCTATTTATATATACATATGTACGTACATACTCATACATACAACATGGTCAGCGATGTGCAAATATATTAAAATCCTCGAAAGCATTAAAAATTGTGAGCTTCGTATTAAAAACTATAAAAAGCTTGATCTTCTCATTTTCAGCGTTTAAACCCAAAAAAAGCTTGATCCCCTTTTTCTGGATTTCTGTGTTTGCCAAGCGATTAGTGAATTTTTCATGTATATTCATAAATTGTAATAACCGCTGTGGTGCTTGTCTTATTTTTTTTCTCTGCGCTTTCCTTCAATATTACTTGCATTTCTTCTTTGCTCCATCGTCAGCACAATTGTGCAATTGTTAGGGCAGTCAACTTGAGATTTTTATTCAATAAATTTGCTGGTGAAATTATGCATGAAAATTTGATAAATGTAATATGCTAAATTGCTAAAGTAAGCAAAATAAAGAGTTGAAAGTACTCAACGAAAGTTTTTTAAGGAGAACTAGGATAATAACGCTTAAGGAGCTTTTAGGAAGTAAGAAATGAAAAATATTCGTATATTATTTGGATTAATGACGAGTGACGTTCCTATATTCATATGGACTTGCATCTAACTTGAAATTTAGCTTCTTTTGATAAAAGTTTGATGTTAGGCAAAAATTGATTTCGAAAGCTTTTAAGTTTTCGAAGCTTTCTTTTGTAATTTGTGAGTTTAATCTTAAGGTAATTGTTAAAATTTTGCGAAGAGCTTTTTTAAAGTGAAAAGCTTTCACTTTTTTATAAAAAAATTAAAATATGACAAAAGTGGATTTTGAAAGCTTTTAAGTTATCGAAGCTATTACTTGTAATTTGTGGCTTTAATAATAAGGTGATTATTAAAAATTTTTAGAACAGATTTTTGAAGTAAAAAGCTTTCACTTTTTTTATAAAAACTTAAAAAAATGACAAAAATGGATTTCGAAAGCTTTTAAGTTATCGAAGCTTTCACTTGTAATATCTGTCTTTAATTCGTAAATAACTTTTAGAGTTTTTTAAATGAGCTTTTACATTGTGAATTTCTCTCAAAAAGCTTTCATGAGCTTTAAAACTTAAATAAAGTTTATTATTTATAAAATTGGCGTTATAAATATATATACAATTTTGAACCTTTGTCAGCTTGAAATGTATTGACCCGCATTAGTAATTAAATATTGAATTAAAAAAACGCTTTCAAAAGCTTTCTATACAAAAACAAAAAAATAGATCTGCGTTAGAATATTTAATTCCTTTATTAAGACTAGTTCACTATTGATAAATTAAAGCTAGCAAGAACTGGAGAAAGAGAGGGGCTTACAAACCGATATTCATTTAAACTTTCACTTGCAGCAGAACTCTTTTCAATATTAATACGATTTCTCTGCTTAAAATTTGTTTTAGTGGTATTAACAATAAGCATTGCTTTCGACTGTCGTTCTCTACATAAAAGCTCTTGAGAAATTCTTTTTGAAAGCTCTTAACAACTATGCTAAAAAAACTTTCGCTACTAAAAATTTATTTTAGTGGTATTAACAACAAGCACGGTTAATCGCTTTCTACTTTCCTTTTCTTACATTAAAGCTCTTATGAAACGCGTTTTGAAAGCTCTTAATAACTGTGCTAAAAAACTTTCGCCACTTAAAATTTGTTTTAGTGATATTAACAACAAGTACGGTTAATCGCTTTCTATTTTCCTTTCTTACATTAAAGCTCTTCAAAAGCTCTTATGAAACGCTTTTTGAAAGCTCTTAACGACTATGAAATCTATTTTTTACACATTGGTTGTTTATTTTTCCGTGTTTTTTTTTTTAATTTTCAAAAGCTTTTTCAAAAGCTCTCTTAAAATATTTTAAAAAGTATGAAAAAAATATGAAAATTTCAGGTCTAATGTAATTAAAATTGAAATTTTCTAACAGAATACAAATAATAACAAAAACTGGTATCACAGTGACAAAAAAGTCATAAATCTATGTTCGAATGGGTTAAGGGCAAAAATACAAGTAATTTTTCATGCTGCGTTCCTGCTGTGCTGTAATTATTCAATTATCACCTAAATGTTTTGCTATAAACGTTGCATAATTGCCATGACGGCAAACAAAGTTGTGAAAGAAAGTCTTTGTTTTGAAAAGCTCGTAGCAAGAGAAAAGAAAACCCGAAGAAAGCAAAGTAAAGCTGCCAATGTGTCGGCGGTGTATGTACAGTATTACAGTAGCAGTAACTGTATATTTGACTGTATTTGCTAGTAATTGCTTGCTTGCTTGTTTGTGTATGCCATTACTCAATGTCTTTCACTTAAATCATATCCGACTCGCTGGCGAAATTATTTACGCGCGCCAACTCGCAACTGCCGACTAATTGGACTAGAATGGACGCAAAGGAAACGGCGTGGACGCTGCCTGAATGCAAGTCTAGTTTATATGCAAAGATGTAAGAGCTATGTGCCAAGAAAGGATTCAAACAATATTGCAAAAAAAACGAAGCTTGCGGCATATAACTTGGAGATTGGCAGCACTCAACGGCTTGCCACGCTTTTGAGTCCGGTCTGTAACGGCGTCGCAACGCCGCTGCCGTAGCTGCATACATTTTCACGCTCCAATAAATTTGCATAACACTAAAACTGCACTAGTGCAAGACAACAAACGGATGAGCGTTGACGGCAACGCCTTGAAGTATGCTAAAGAAAATTTGTTAAATTAACTAGCGCTGCAATTGCAACTAGGTATAGTAGTGTGTGTGTGTATGTGTGTGTGTATAAGTAACTAGTGCTATTTCATTATGCAGCTGTTTATTTGGCTAACGAGTACACTTGCACTCTGCGTAAAGCGTAGGCGATTGAAAGACTCTGAAGTACAGTAGTAAAGACACACCACATTGTTGTTGTACTTTATTTCCTTTTTGAATTTTCTTATTTTTTGTGCTTTCATAGTAGTACTAATAGTTAGTTACTATAACTGCTGTTTGTTTTTGTATGCGTTGTTGTTTTATTGCCTTTCAACGTATAAATTGCATGCTAACGAAAGCAAAAATTGCCTGCCGAACAAAGAAAACATTCGTAGCTACGAAATCGTTTGAAAAGGTAGCTTGAAGAAATTTCACATAGAAGATGAAGCAGTCACAAACAAGCAAGCGCAAGCACAAATAACCGAGAGAATTGCTTGTGAAAGCGAGATACGCGTATAATAGGGCATTCTTGGCGCTTCTTTCTTTCTTCTTCTTCCTTTCAATTTGCTGGCTTTATTTTCGCCCACTGACCGTAGGGCTGCTGTAGAGCGTGTAGCGCGTAGAGTTTTGTGCGAAAAAATTAAAATTTTCTTGCTGAAATTTGCAAGCGTTCACTTGAGTAGCCTGACAATGGCTGCGCGCTTCAGTCAGCAGTTGGCTCGGCTAGCGAGCTTAAGATTTGTGTGCATGCAGATTTCAGTTTGGCGAAAATTTGTAATTCAAATGTGAGGAATGGATACGCGGAACATGATGCAAGAGTTGCAGATAGGCGAGTTTGAAATAGTGTAAGGAAAATTTAAGGAGTGCGTTGGGCTTCGTAGAGCAGAGAAATTGTACAAATGCAATGACATGGAAATTAAAAGGCGCTATTTGAAATTAGTTTGAAAAAAAACCGTTTGAGAAAATACTTTTAGTTTAGCAAAGGTTAGTTGATTTTGCTTTCATTAAAAAAGTACAGATTTGGCAAATATGTACATATCATTTTTATTTTTTATGTAATAAATAATTTGGTAATTTTTTTTAAAGGTGTTTTAATAAAAGATTTTATAAATCAGTTAGAAGTCGCTTAAAACGCATTTCAGTATCATTCTGCGGCCTTATAAATCATTAATATGATTTTCGAAAGCTTTAAAAGCTTTTAAGAAATTTTTTCATAACAAATATTTTAGTAATTTTTTTCTAAAATGAGTTTAATAAATTTTTTATATTATATTTTTTCATTCTGTAGCCTTATAAAACTATAATATGATTTTCGAAAGCTTTAAAAGCTTTTAAGAAACTTTTTCATAACAAATATTTTAGTAAATTTTTTCTAAAATGAGTTCAATAAAATTTTTATATTATATTTTTTCATTCTGTAGCCTTATAAAACTATAATATGATTTTCGAAAATTTTAAAAGCTTTTAAGAAATTTTTTATAATAAATATTCTAGTAAATTTTTTCTAAAATGAGTTTAATAAATTTTTTATATTACATTTTTATATTCTAGAGGCTTATTAACATTAATATGATTTTCGAAAGCTTTAAAAGCTTTTTAGAAATTTTTTCATAACAAATATTCTAGTGACTTGTTTTTAAATCATTTATAAAAAATAGGCGATTAAAATGCACTTGAGTATTTTTCTAGAGCTTTTGGTAAAAACCCAGAATTTGCAAATATGATTATATTTTTTTAACTTTTTGTGTATAAAAAACTTTGTGGTGAGAAAATTTTCGAAAATTAATTTAATAAAATTATATGAACTAATTAAAAATCGCTTGAAACATTCCAGTACCTTACTGGAGGTTTTCAAAGCTTTACTGCGATTTTCGAGAGCTTTGTAAAGCTTTCATGACATAAAAAATTAAGAATCTGTTTTTTTTCATTAAAAAATCTTACTATGGAAAATTTCTCAGAAGACAAGATTTAAAATAAGCGTATCAGTATTTATATAGAAAGTTTTTGTTCTCATCAAACATTTCAAAAATAATTTTGGGAGTTGTACAATAGCTAAAATAATATATAAAACGTAATTGCTAAAGTCTGTAATGGATTGTGAAAAACTTTTCATATTCTTAAATGAAGTGAGTTTTACACCTTTAAACCAAGAAAGCTTTCAAATTTACTTCTATTATTTGTAAAGCTTTCATATTTCCATACTCCATCAAAAAATTCAAATACTTTAATAGCGAAACTGCTAGATCTACGTATTAAAAAAAGTCTGGGTTATTAAAAAATTTTGATAAGACTAGAATAAGCTTTTTTGATAATCATTTTTTAAACTAAGAGAGCTTTGAAACTTGGCAATAACTTTAAAAATGTTCTGTGTTGAATACTGCATACAAAATTAAAGTAGTTTAGTAGTAAAACCGTTAGATTAAAAGCTTTCAAGCTACTAGAGTTTGAGCTTTACAGTTAAATGAATTGGCTTACCAAGAAGAATTTAGATTCTTTCCAAAAAAATCATTTTAATGCTATTCATGTCATGCAAGAAAAGGCTTGTTGACTAATTTTCCTTATTTCTACTTCTACTAGCACTACTAATTTCTATACTTTGTTTTTTAGATGATACTTAGTTTGAAACTTTATTAAGGCGCTCTATCCGGTTTGAAACTCATGGCAGAATAGAAAGCACTCTAATGCTTTGGTGACTTTTAATTAAGCTACTGCTATGTTATTAAGCTAAGAAAAGCTCAAAGAAATTATATATGAACTGAAGGCTCAAAATAATGAGATTATACCTGTGGCTTTAAAAAATATGCAAAATATTCTGAGACGTTCAAGGAAGTGATTGATAGGTCATTTAAAAGCTTGAGTTTCAGAAAAAATGTATACAATAAGGCTCTGAGAAGTTTGAAGAAGTGAATGATGGAATGGAATGATGACATTCTGAAGGCTTAAAATAATATTATTGTACCGTTGACACTACAAAATATGCAAAGACTTCTCAAAAGCTCAATGAGTGATAGATGGTCTGAAAATTGTGGCGCTAGAAACTAGAGAGCAATGATCAAAGCAGGCTTTTACCGTTAAAGTAAAGATCGAAAAAGATCAAAGCAGGTGGAATTATACTGTTAGTACTAGAAACTATACGGCAAAGCCCGAAAAAGCTTAAAATAGATGGCGCTGTACTGTTGGCGCTAGAATATATGCAGTAAGGCTCTAAAAGGCTCATGCTTTAAAGAAAAAAAATATTGTGATTTGAAAATCAAGAGAAAAAAAATATTTTGTCAACCACTTAGTCATTATAAGGTATACTAGTAAGCGAAATGTTGCTCTACATATACTATAAATGTGTAGGTATGACGACATCGATTTTCAGAACAGGCAAATTTAATTTGTGATAGCCTGCGATTTATTGAAAATTAAGTCAATTTTAATAATCTCTACCTAACAGCTCAGCAAAAGTAAAGAAGAACAAAGTTCGCTGCTGGCAATATAACGAAGTTATGAAGGACAAAGTTGTCTGCCTACAATATATCAACGGCAGTTATTAACACTTTGGATCTTGGTTCAATTATTATGCCATTTTATAACCTTTCTTCAGATGCTTGCTGACACAAAAAATTACTGATTCATTAACATTATCTCCTTCAACTCCTGGTATGCATGATGGTTACTGCCAATAAAGAACATATGTATATATACATATACATATGTATGTGTATATATAACGAAGTGTGTTTATATATATTTATAATGTACATACAATATATATAAAGGTAGACATATATATACATATGTAGATAGCTGCTTTGCCATGCGCCAAGCGCGTTTGTCTTCATTGGAATTCACTTGGAGCAAGTCAAGCGTTTCATCCAATGCATACAAAAAAGGGACACAGGAAATCAACAAGCAACAATAATAGTAGCGGCAACAATTATAATGAAATCAGCAGGCACAGGCACAGCAATGCAAGAATGTGAAACAAAAGGAAACAACAAGAATGCGAGGGACGCGTGTGTGCGCCTGCAGATATGCAAGCCTGTTGCTTCGATAGGCCTGATGTTATGTGTATGAGCAATCGGACTGCTTTTATAACTACCTGCTTGTGACTTCGATACACATACATGCCTAGGTAAATAAAATGATTATTGGCAGTGTCTGTCCAAGCATATTTATTGCTTTACTGTTTACCTTGCTGACTGATATTTCCAAGAAAAACTTTGCGCTACAGCAGGAGCTGCACATATTGGCATGCGAGTATGTATATTGTAAATATATATACATTTAGACATAAATATGTTTTTGGTATAGCGTTAATTGGCAAAGTTAAATAAAAGCTGCGTCTGTTGCGCGGCATTAAAGCTTGTGGCGGCAAGTCAACGCACACAGCCGCAGAAATGCCAGTGTGGATAGGTAAATAAATACAAAATAATTGTATAACTAACCTAACGGCTTGTAAGCCACATAAGTACAGTTAGATAGAGATACATATATGCATATGTATTGGTGTGTTGACTGTGTAACGTGTGATGACACGTAACTAATTACTAATTGGATTAAGTTCGCGTACCCCTGTTGGCATTTAGCAAGAAAGTTCTTGCCTTTTACATTTTTTCTAACCAAATATATGTACGTATATATACATATAGCTACTATACTTACATATCTCACTGCTAGCATACAACTACCTTTAGATCCCTATCCCACACACACACACATGTGTATATAAATACAAACTAACGCTTCAGTATCGTCGCCAGCGTGCTGTGCGTGGCTTCAGCGTTTTTTCACTACATCTCGGCAACATTCACCTTCGTAACTTAATCATTCATATGCCACACAGTCATTTGACCCCACTCAACAGCTACTAATCTGTTTCGTTATAAAAGTAAATACTTTTTTCTTCTCTCACATTGCTTGCTCTTCGTTACTCCTGTCGATCAGTTCAACAGGCTCGTGTAAGGTCAATGATTTTTTACAACAACTCGCCTTTAGTTTAGCATTTAAGCTGATTGGGATTGGGTCAGTGGCGATTAGACCGCCATTAACGCAGCGTGAGCATGATTTTGGCTACTGTCTACAGGGAAATGAGGCACACAGTGGTCAACAGTTGAACGAAATTATTAAAAAGAAAAAAAAAATACTTTAATTTTGATATAATAATCTTCCTAAATCCTCGTAAATAAATAAGAGATTCCTTACGAGAACTTTGTTGAATCATATAGTTAGTATGACAGCTATATGCTTTAGTGATCTGATAGCAGCAAATCCGATAAATGAGTAACTTATTGGGGACAAAAGAACGTGTGAAAAATTGTATATCCATATCTCAAAAACTGAGCACAGTCAGAAAGACAGATGGATCTACTGTAGTAGGCGGGGTCATATTCGGTCTGTTCCTGTTACCATAGACATGTTAATACACAGCCCCATAAATACCCGAAACTGTTGTCTATTTTCTACTAGATCTGTTTTTATACATCCGAAACTTATGTACATATGCACTCCAGGGAGAGGGTTCCTTTTGCACATGTCACTAGTTGATGGCTTTCCGTTTAGTACTGTTCTATGAACACGGTCTTCCAGAATAAACTTTGGCGAGGCAGCTCTGGTTTGAGCGAAAGTGTGACTTGGTTCCTAAGTAAAGACGTATCTGAAAGCGATGCCAAGGCAAAGCTGAGGAATGTGATCTTGGATATGTGAGGATGAGGTGGTTTTTGTTATCAAGAAAAAGAGCACTCCTTAGAAATGTTTTAGGTAGCGCAAGTGACAGTCAGAGAAGTCACTTGTTGTTGTGAATGACAGTTTCATCGCTTTTCACCGAGGGATCAAAGGGCGAAACAGGAACAGGCGCGGGCTTCTTCTATAAAATCAAACTAAATGATTCAGTCTTTCAGATCGACATTGTTGACGCAACAGAAGCTGCGAAGTGGGCTTCTGCTCTAATCAGCAAGTCCATAAACCTACTAGTGGACAACCAAGCGGCAACTAAGGTCACCTGACGCAATTAAGTCGGCATGCAGTTAAAAACTAGCCTCTCAGTAGGTAAATCGGGTAATATCATCTGGGTTCCCAGTTATATGGGAACAGAAAGTAACGAAAAGATGAACGAGTCTGCTCACTCGAACATAATTCCTCTAAACTGCTCCAGACCAATCAGCTTCTTGAAGGGTTTTTTGAAGCAGTGGACCATAGAGGAACACCTCAGGTCTTGGTGCACCAGCAGCACAGGGTATACTTTCGGGCAGTGGTGATGGTGGACAGATCAAATAGCTTCTATTTACTTCTACGCAAAAAGTAAGAAGTCTCATCACAAATTTGCTGTTTGCTTGTGATCCAACCTTCTGAATGTGTATAAAGTAAATTCTTCGGAATGCAGAGGATAATGAGATGCTGGCAAATTATCTTTGCGAATTCCTTCAGTCGGTTGAAATGGAATAACTTCCCGGAACCCCAATTATCAAACTTTTGAGATATTGGACAGCTGGGATAAAAAATATCAGTTGTTTTTAACCAAATCTACTGAATTTCTGGATAACGTTTAATATGGTTACCACCCGGGCGCAGAAAAAGGCTAATGATAGCCTCAGTGCGCGAAGAGCCTACGGTCTGACGGCCCTGCTACTCCGTTTTTAACCTACCAACCAAGTTGTTCAAAGAACTTTGAGTCTTCATGTGAGAAACGTACCAAGTGAAGGACTATTCATTCGGTGCTATCGCTCATAACTATTTTGGAAATTTTTGGCGTTCTGTTAACTAGAAGCTACGGCTATGCCATAAGGCTTGAAAAATGCTTCAAAAGTTTAGTTTTGTTATCCATATAGTTCATCCCTTTTGAAACTTGTATGGTTTGCTATGCCATTTTTAAACTTGAACAACTTAAATTTAAGCATTCAAGTATTTTCATCGTTGAATTGTTATTTTTTGGTATTTTTTTCTTATTTTCCTTTTTATTGAAAGGAAGTTTTTTTCTTTTCCAATTTTTTCGTTTAATTTTACCGTGTTTTCGCTCATTGCTCCACCAGCGCTATTATGATTGGAAATTACCCATTTCATTTCCATACACTTCTATTTATACAGTGATTCTTTGTTTTTCTTTACTCCTTTTTTCTTATTTTCATGCACTTCGATTTCAATTTGAAATAAAATTGAATTGCATTGTAGCATTGCATAACAATGTCGCATGCAACCTCAGCTCTTGTTTGCCTTTTACCAACCATTCTACCATTTCGATTTCTATTATAGCCGCTTTTTTATTGCTAACTGCTGCTATGAGCTTATATAAACATGCATATAGATATATAAATCGTATATACAGTTCTTAAATAAATCTATATTAGGGTGTGCAAAAGACTGCATTTGCGATTTTGAGATATTATCTTGTGTAAAAAGTCGTAAAAATTATATTTTAAGATCTTAAGTTGGGCTTTCAACTCGAATAAGTTTTGAACGATTCGACTTAGCAAAAAATCGTGCCGAACTGTTTTATAGATCGCTCAATTGTCTACAGGAATAAGTTTTCGTGTTCGCTATACAATAATTTGTACACATGCACAAAACAGCCAAAGAAAATAAGTGGTTAATACTGTGAAGAGGAAATCAAAAATCACAATGCGCCAAATAATAATATTAATATTAAGAGCTCAAATTTTACATAAATTTTTATTCGTTATTTCTGACTAAATTTCCATAGTGGTGATGGAAGAAAAAAATTATTTCTTTTTTTCATACACCCTAATGTATATAGTTACAATATATACAGCTGTGCAGCACGTGGACGTACGTTCTATCGCTTTGACATTTATGTTTGATTTGAACCAAACGATTTTCATTTCTAACAAAACATTTTCTTTTCTACTTTCCATTTCCTACTCCCCTCTTGATTTTAGTATGCAAATCATGCGCCATTGCTCTTACTCACTTGGCTGCCTGCCTGACCGTTGATCTACGGCAACCCTTTCTACATACACACAAGTATGTGCCGCTGATTTACTTTGCTCTACCTTCATGCAACTGGACGCCCTCGAATGCGTCTTCGTTTTATTAGCTTTCTCCCAGTCTCTCTCCAAACTGACCGCTGCCGTCCGTTGGCTCTTTTGGTGGCCGACCAAATTGGCCTCTTTGCCATGCAAGCAATACTTGGCCTGCGGCTTAGCCAGCGCAGGCGTTAGAGCTGACAGCATTAGCCTGACTTGCATGCGCAATATGCAACTACAACAACGAACATGTCTACAAGTATTCTTTTCTGTCTTTTTCTTTTTTCCGTTTGTTAGAATATTTTTCATGCAGCCAACTTTACAAAAAAGGGTTGACTACTGTTTGCAGTCACCTGGTGGTGGGGTAAAATGTGTGTGTGGCATCGAAATTAAGTTTGCCTGGGTTTAATTAATTTCGTAGTTAGTATTCCTTGATTTCTTCTTTTCGTTGTGTAATTATTCTTACTTGACACGTTTGTGTTTTCCTAATGTAATCAGTGAACAAATCACTAACTGTCAGAAATAGTGAAAACATATGTACCTACATATTATATAATAATTAGTTACTTGGAGCCGTAGTGCATATGCATTTTTATTGCTCATGAGTATGTGCGAGAGTATAAAATGCATTATAAGCTGGTACTCACGTCAAGCAGCCGAAAGTTACTTTTAAAATCGTATTATTTTATTTATACATACAAACATTTTTGCCACATACCTGGAAGAAATGGAAAAAATTTTATTAATTTATGGAATTTGAAATTTTTTTTATTTTTTTAATTTTTTATTTTTAATATTTTTTTAATTATTTCAAAGATTCTTATATAATATAAACATTAAAAAAATTCAAAATATATTTTGTTCATATATACATATATATACATATATATTCGTACAACTTATTTTTTATCAATCGACAGTCATGTATTTTCAAAACTTTGAACTAGTCTCGGTCTAAAAGGTTTCAATTTCACTGAATAATTCATAAAATTAATAATATTTACTTTAATTTCAAACACTTCCGGTAACAAACGCTTTGGTAACTTTACCAAAATGTACTATCATGTCTATTAATAATACTAATGGAGGGGAGTTACGTCCAGTATAAATGAACCGATCACAGTACTTGGTTCCAGACATTATTTTATATTATTATGATCAACCTCTAAGGGTATAAATATCGTCGTCGGTTATGAAGACCTTGAACTCATTGCTATTGCAGTCAAATATAGTTAAAGAAAAAAAATATTGTTCCTTTAAACTCTAAGACATTACTAGTGCTGTGAAGTGCCCGAGCTCTCTTTGTTATTTGTAGAATAACTCAAAAACTAATTAGCGGATCAACGTGAAATTTTCAGAGAATATTTTTAAGATGCTACACAAAAAAAAAATTAATTTTTTGAAAATTCTAATTAAACCTAACCCCTTAAAGAAATTATATCTCAGAAAAAAGGAAGAGAACCACAATGAAAACTTTGCCCGGAATATTGGATGGATAGTCTTCTTTTTAGTCAACAACGAACTAATGTGAAAACATGTAGGATTATAAATATCTTGCTACGGGGGCTGCGAAGAGTGTGAGCGCCGTAAAGTTTTTATTGGAATATTATCGGATACTTTATCATTTGGTAAAATTTCAACAAAATTTTATTTTATTTGTCACAAATGCCAAGAGCAATGTCAAAAAGTATTGTATGTACATCGTTGCACGACATTCACCATTGATGTACATTTCAAATATATTCACATGCGGTCAATAAAACTTAATGTTTATTTGCATTTCAAGTACAATTAAACACAAGTATACATTCACATATAAAACACGCCTTCACTTGTGAATAAAAAAAAATACTTCTGTGTGTGTGTATCAAGCATAAAATCTTGGATTGTTTTCGTCATTTCTTTTTCCTTGCTGTCATAAGACAGACATTTTCAAAATGTTCGAGCAGATCGACGAACGAATTTGCCAAATGTAGATTAGATTATGCAGTAGATTATATCTTCATTGGGCAAAAGAATTTTGTGGCTGCCACAAATGCCAAAGTGCCGCTTTAGCTGCCGTCCGACATTCGCTCGTTGATTGCCGTTGAGTGGCGTAATAAACAATTTTCACAGCGTGTATTTACATATGTACGTGTATGTTTGTAAGTAGTATAATAGCTGGAAATGCGCTTGAGCGTTAATTTAAATTTCATTCATCACACTTGTCAGACAATGACGGCTGTGCGAGTTATTAAATTTCCACATTTATATTGTTTTGGGGAAAATAATTTTAAATATAATAGATGGGAATTTTTTGCTTGAATACTTTTACTTTACTATTCAAAATGAAAAAATAGAAAACAAATTAGTAAAAAATACTTTTACAAAAAGGAAACAGAGCAAATACATTATTTTGGAGTAAAGAAGCCTCCAAAATTAAAAAAAAAAAACAAATAATTTTATTAAAATGTTAAAAAAAATTTATTAAAAAAAAATTTATTTAAAAAAAATTCAAATATATATTTCTAATACATTTTATTATAAAATATATTTTTAAAATAAAAAACAAATAATTTTATTAAAATTAAAAAATAAAAAAAAATATTAATAAAAAAATTTAAAAATATATATTTCTAATACATTTCACTATTATAACAATAAAGAAGTTTCCAAAATAAAAAACAAATCATTTTTTTTAAATGTAAAAAAAAAATTCTTAAAAAATTAATTAAAAATTTAAAAATATATATTTTTAATACATTTTAATATAATAACAACAAAGAAGTTTCCAAAATTAAAAAACAAATAATTTTATTAAAATGTTAAAAAAAAAATTTATTAAAAAATTAAAAAAAAATTTAATAAAAAAATTTAAAAAATATATATTTTTAATATATTTTACTATTATAACAAATATTTATAAAAATTTGTGTATATGAAAAAACTATATAAAAGAAAATCAATTGCACAAATTCTTTATTTTTGATTAAACAAAATTGAAAAAATTAAAAAAAAGATTAATAATCGAAAAAGAAAAAATAATTTAAAAATATTTTTACAGAAAAAAAAATACCGAAGAATATGCATTATTTTGGAGTAGCAGAGTTTTGCAAAATTAAAAAAAAAAATATTTTATTAAAAATATTTTGAAATAATTTTATTCAAACGTTTTAAAAATATATTTTTATTATCTTTTACTATTACAAAAATTTTTTTTACTATTACAAAAATATTTATATAAAGTTGTGTATGTCAGACATATCAAAATAAAAAAAAAAAAAACAATTTTAAATTTTTTTTTGTTTGAGTAAATAAAAAATCAAAAATTTGAAAACTAATTTTGTTTCAAAGATGACTTTAAAAACTTAAAAATTATTATTTATATAAAATGTAAAAAAAAATTAAATATGTTGATTTATTTTTTATTACAAAAACCATATCGGCACATATCAGACCTGTAACTAACCGTAAATAACAAATTAAAAAAAAAGTATTTGTTATGAAAAGTAAGAATTAAAAGATAAAACATACCAAAATTTTCAAAATTTAAATTAACAAATTCTTTATTTTTGATTAAAAAAATTCTAAAATAAATAAAAACAAAAATGTAAAAATTAAGTTTGAAAAGTTAAAAAAAATATTATTCATATAAAAATTAAAAAAAAAAAATATTTCACAATAAAAAAAAAATAAATAATAAAAAAAAAATATTATTCATATAAAAATAAAAAGAACAACTAAACATATCACATAATTAATAATAAAAAAACAATATCAGACCTAAAATTAACAATAAGATTAAAAAAAGTAAAAAAAAAAATTAAACAAAAAAAGTTTATAAAATATATTTATTATGAAAAGTAAGAATTAAAAAATAAAACATTTCACAATTAAAAAAAAATAAATAATAAAAAAAAAACAACTAAACATATTACATAATTAATAATAAAAAACAATATCAGACCTAAAATTAATAATAAAATTTAAAAAAAATATTACAAAAAAATTTAAAAAAAAATTATGAAATATATTTATTATGAAAAAAAGAACTAAAAAAAATAAAATATTCCACACTTAAAAAAAAAAATAAATAATAATAAATATTTTACGAACAAAGAAAATTTTATTTTAAGTTTACTTTGAACTAATTATTAGCGAAAATTATACTGAGAAAAAAACCCCCTGAAAATGTAATTTCTAAAACTTCTGCTTTACTCATTACTCATTTGCCTTTCCCAAGTAGCTGGTTTTCTAATTGCAAAGTAGCCGCTAAACGCTTATGTGTGCATGTGTGTGGGTATAAGCTTAGCTGAAATGAAATTATGTGCCACAAAAACCTGGAAAATTAGAGAAGTGTTAAGAAAATTCTGTACGCTGCTTGAAAATGACAATCAAAGCAAATACGCTGCCGCAATAATTACACTAAAATGTGTTCTGTGCTTTAATCTCTAATGTCTGCCACTGAAGTGCGCCAGTTGATTATAGGAATTTTTCGTTTTTTTTTTTTTAATTTTTTTTGTTCTTTTTTTTTGCTTTGGAGATCACAATTACACCACGATTCAACTTTAATATGGTTTTCGATTTTTTTTTGCTGACTTACATATTTCTTGCATACCACAGGAATTGCTTTCATTCCAGTTAATTTGTGTCAGCAGCAGCAGCTTGCAGCAACACTTGAGCACCCCAAAAACAACATTCAATACCATGCGCACTGCAATTGGAGTGCCTAACATACGAGCTGTGGCAAGTACAGCCAGCGAACGCATTATCTGCAAGCGCTTGCATTTGCATGAACGCTGCAACAACGCCAACAACAAGAGCCACGAAAAACTGAAGAATTGAAGTTCCGTTTGAAAACGTTTGCACTGCCTTTGGCTTGTCATAATTATGACGGCTCATTTGCCGTTAATTTGTTGCTCTGCTGCTATTGCCAGTGTTGTTGTTGTTGGTAATATGAGCATTACTTGCCTGCCACAGCTTAATGCTAATTTCATGTTTGCCCCCTCTTTTCCCGCTATCATATGCAGTCAGGCACTTGTTGTTGCTGTTGCCTACACCCTTGGCAGCGCAGTCTTCATCACTCGTCCACACCACGCCCACTCGCCTGCATGCCTTTGCCGCCTTGGCAGCTCATATTGCCGCATTTTCGATCATTTAATGCCACTTGAGCGCATTGCTACTCAGCATTAAATGCGCGCTAACTGCGCGCAACTAACTGACAGTTGAAGTGTTGATAACAACAGCCGTCTAACCGACAACTACTCAACGCCGCATACCAGCCAGTCTACATCAACAACTTTGTGGTGCCGGCCTGGTATGGCGCACTTTTCTATTAACCCCATTGTTGCATGTTCAACACTATGACTGCAATGGTGTAACGAACTGCTGGCTGAAACTGTTGGAACTTAACGACTGCGACCGCAAATGTTGAAGTCTTAGCAGATTTCTGAAGTTTAAGTTTGAAATTTAAGTCTTTTGAATGACTGTTTAGAATTCTTGTGTTAGAAGTTTGAAAAAGAACGCCATTTTATCACACTTCACCAGTTTGGTTTGATAATTAGTTCGACTATGAAACGCCTACTGTAAAATATAATTTTGGTCTCGACTTAAATGAAACTTCTCTTTGAATCTATGTCTCTGTCTTTGTCTCTATTTCTGTCGCTTATTTTATCTCTTCCCTTATTCCTCCTCCAATCTATGTCCTCTTCTTTCTCTTATTCTCTGTCTCTGTGAATATCTCTCTGTTTCTTTGTTTCTTTGCTCCTCTTCTAATCTATGTCTCTGTCTCTGTCTGCCGATTATGACTTTATCTGAAGCAATCAGAGTTGAATTATTTCATGTTCAATCTCAATATCTTGTCTTGAATTCTTTTCTTACCGTACCATACCAACTAATGATTGTATTTTGAAACTTTTCCAGCTGTATCGGTCGTAGAAAAAATTTTTCTTAGAAATTTTTGTCTTCGTATTATTTTTGGGATCTTCTCGTTGGTATGTGGTTATTCCTATAAAAGTTAATAGAAATTGCAAAGGCCACCCAAAGGAACGTAAATACATTTTAACTTTAAGTCTAGTAAAGTCTGATGTTATGGGTATTTTTTTAATAACAACTTCTCCCTTTCTAGGAAATGTCAAACATAAGTTTTTTATGCAATTCCACAGCTACCCAAAGACGTCGTTCCAATCCTCGTTTTATCGGATAGCATTAAGAAATAGAATTTTATAAGTCATTAAGAAGAAGAGTTGTAAGTACCCATTTCAATCACGATACAATACTGGATTGAACTTTAGTATTGAGAATTTCGGTCGAAGAAACTAAAACCCATACCATCGTCTTCATCTGGCTCCGGAGTGGTCGGAGCAGCAGCATCAGCAATAAATTTGCTGGGGTTTCTGATGAACTCTTTGATGGTAACAGCTTCCTTGTTGTTTGTATGATTTCTCTCAAAGAGATATTACAGCTTTTGAAGCTTGGATTACGGTATCTGGTAGAACTATTTTTGCCTCATGCCTCAGATGTTTCATCAAAGACACTAAAGCTGTCGGGAAGGTTTAGTTTGAAAAGTACAGAAATAAAAGAGTAAAAACGAGAAGTTTAGTGAATATAGGAACTTGAGTTGAAAGCTGTTGGTTTCAATTGTGCTTCAGCTATAAGTCCGAAGATACAAGAGTGCCATTATGAACTCGTCCAAGATTGACTACAAAGTTAGTCAGAAGGCAAGTATAAACCAATATTTAAAGAAAGTTGAGTCCACGGATCCAAGTATAAACAAAAACTCGACGGCATTCAACAAAAAGTTTTTGGAGAGACAGTGAGCACCAACATTTCAAAGAATGTTAAGCTTACGGATCCAGATTTATCAACGCAAAAAGGAGTATTACTCGAAAGTACTTCAGTCATCCTGGGTATTGGCTCGACCCGGTTAAAAACTGAAACTCTGCAGCATTAAAAAAAACTATTTGGATAACATTTTCTCTCGCTGCAACAACAAAAAGATGAAGAGGAGCGCCCAAATCGTAAAACGAATAAGTATAACAAATTATCGGAATAATTTAGAATCCCTGTTTTGTACTTGTAAAACAATAAAATGCTGAACGCTTTACATTTACGAAGCGTATAAAATTGCAGACAATAGCCGAAACGAAGTGCATTTTCTAAGCCGCGCTTGAAAACCAATTGAACTAACTGTACACAAAGTGGATGGCTGCACAAAAAAGCGCTTCGTCATGCCGCAGAGCTGTCTAAATTAATACTTTTACAGTTAGCTAAGCATTTAAATTTGCTGCAGCTTCAGTTAGTGCCGGCTAGCTCTTGTGGGGAGTGTAGAATTGCGCGGATTTCCAGCTAAATGCGCTTGGAAGATGAGCTAGACTTGTAAGTTGCTTGAAATTAGCATGCGATTTTTTCGCTGGAGTCAGTTTTTCAATTTTCAGCGACTTACAGCGCTAAAAGCGTGAGAAAATTTCAATGTTTTTGGATTCGTCTCAGTTTTTGTATTCTTCAGCATTATTTGGTTGCTTTTTTCATAATTTTTTGTGTTGCTCATTTAAATGGCGAAGCGTTGAGTAGCTGCTGACACTGTGAGATTATAAGCCATAATCAAGAAAATAAAAAAATTGAAAAAAGAAAAACAATAAAGAGCAAAGGCAAGCGAAAAAAACAGAGCTCAATGAAAATAAAGCTGCAAATAACTAGAAAAATAACAACAGAAATTGTTGCACGCTGCCATGGTGCTCCGCTCCGGCAACAACGCGCTGAAATTGTAGCTAAGCCATTACGCTGATGCTGCTAATGTTGCTGTTGTCGCGGATTATTGTTGATACGCTTTGTATTACTTTTCCAACTTTATTTTATTTATTTATTTTTTTGATTTTTTATCCAGCTTCTAAGCTGCCTGTTAAACATCAAACAACTTACGCGTTCAACGACATTGTTGTTGTGTTGTTTTGTTCGGTAATTGCGCGCATCGCTTCGACGTTTCATTCGTAATTTTGCTCCATACAAATTCCAACGCTTGTGGGTTAGTTGGCTAAGGCTTTGCCAGCGCTTATTTATGGTAACTGAAATTAACTGCAACGTATCCGATTGCCTTCTTCCTTAAAATAAACAACAACAACAACGAATAAGCATTTATTAAACAATAACAAGCTGCTTAAGTATTTATAAAAGAGTTGCTGTTGTTGTATGAAATGCGCCGCAATGTCTGCTGCATGAAAATCAACAAGTTCACTTCCGCCGAAGAGCGCGAATGCTTCGAACAATTGTTTAAGGATTTAATTTTTTTGTTGCAAAAATAAATTTAAACTGGCTCAAATTCCTGTTTGAAATACTTATGCATGTAATGCAAATACATGTAACTATGGATCACAGTATGGGTAAGTTCTTAAAGAAATTTCATCGGTTCGAGTTGCTTGCCACTCAAACCTACAGTGCTGCTGTACTTAAATCGCTTATTTGAAGCTTGTTGCTAAGCGCTTGGACTGTCTTTATGTTTATATTGAATGAAAATATTCCTTTTTCAAATCATTTAGAGTCTGTATGTAACAACCAATCGCACATAATGATAGTTAATTAAAAAAATCGATAACTAATATAATCGATAATTTAAAATCGATAACCAGAATTATCGGTTATATAAAGTCGATACTCAATAATGACAGTTACTAAAAATCGATAACTATTATAATCGATTATATAAAGTCGATAAATAATATTATCGATAACAAATAATCAATTTTTTTTCAAATAACTGACTTCATAAGTTATTTGAAAAAAAATCGATAACTAATAAAACGGATTATATAAAGTCGATTAAAAATACTTAAGTCCATTTGGCCTCTCATTCGTGGTGGCCATAAATACTCACATACGTACATACATACATATGTGTACTATATAACTAATATAATCGATTATTTTTAAATCGATAACCAGTATAATCGATTATTTAAAGTCGATAACTAATATTATCGATCATAAATAATCGATATTTTTTTCTTAATATAAGCACAGTTATTTGAAAAAAATCGATAACTTATAAAACTGATTATATAAAGTCGATTAAAAATACTTAAGTCCATTTGGCCTCTCACTCGTGGTGCCATAAATATATATGTGTACTATATATTTTAATTATTCATTAAAGTGTACCTTATGATTTTGGTAATTTTTTTTAGAGTTGCTGGTACATTTAACATAGAAAAAGATGTTTAAGAAAAAGAAAAATGTCTATATGTGTATATATTTCTCAATATGTATTTCAATTCTTACTAAGGAATATTTTTAGTCCATATTTTAATAAATATGAGCAAGTTCCTAAAGATCAAACGATTAGTTTGAATTAAAAATTCCAATGTCGATATATTTTCTGGTGTCGATAAATAACGACATTCATTCTTTCTCAAAGCAACACTTTCAAGAATTTTCCTCGATATGCTTGCGAACAAAGTGAGCGCACCGCTAGTACGCAGTTTTGTTTCGATGTTATCGATAATTTTGATAATTATTGCCAACTTGCTGAAAACTGATGTTATAAGAGTTACAAATTATTTTTAATTAACAATTAAATTTCGATATATTTGCTTTTATCGATAAATATAGTTATCGATTATTGCACTAAAGAGACGATTTAAGTACTTGTGTTGCTTTTCTTGCGAGAGAAGTTAGCGCAAGGCATAATTTTCAGTGTTGTATCCAAGTTATCGATATTTTATATTCATTCCCTAAACATTTAATTCAACTAAATTATAAGAATATGGAGCATTTTAAAATTTCTTGAAAATTGTCGATATCTTTGATAATGGAATTAATCGGTATCAATTTTTCTTAATTTATATTTATTACTTAAACATTTGATCTTTATTTTTTTATCGATATCTTTGATAATGGAATTAATCGGTATCAATTTTTCTTAATTTATATTTATTACTTAAACATTTGATCTTTATTTTTTTTTTTACATGATAAGATAAGAAGATAGAAAATTGCGATTTTTTTTTGAAAAATTATCGCTATTATTGCTTGATAATTTTCAATTTAATTTATTAAAAATATTTTGTTGCAACAGTAGTATGCATGATTATAGTTCAATATTTTTTATTTCTTTCTATGTCGCCTCACTTGCTGGTGAGAGCTTGTCGAACCAATGTGTGTGATTTTTGGTCTCTATAACCTCAATGTTGTACCCATATACACTGTCAAGCATGCCTTACGCCATTTAATATTTATTATTGTGAACTACATCAATCATTAATGATGTGTAACATTTGAAATGTTCAAATTTAGCTTTCAGTAAATTGCTAAAAATACTCCAACAATTTGTAGCGCTCGAAAATTTACGTGCATTCAATTATACCAAAGACCATTTAAGGCTATCCTCTAATCTATGTGCGTATCGATTTTCGAAAATGTCATAATTTAGTGTATCTACAACTTGTTGTTTTAATATTACTAGCGGCAAAGCTTTGTTATATGAGATATTAGTTGCAAACGGCAATGGGCCAACATGCCCAATATGCACACGCACAATAAGCTGTGTATTTCTTTGCACTTCATTTAGAAATTTATTAGCGACAACGCTCTGATAAAAAATTCGAAGAATTAATTTTTTTTCTACAAAAGATAAATTGCTGCAATATATAATGTTTGTGTATATAAGTATACTTGTTTTTACTTGCTTTGTGTTGCAAGAAAAATTGCTAGGCAAATGTTTATACATACATTATATATAAATATGTATATAATTACTATCTATGTTTAAACATATATTTTCACGCATTGTTTGTTCGCTCAGTCCAAGCTTGACCCATATATGTATACATAGTTTTGCCTTATATACAACTGTTAAGCCAATATTTACTAGTGTATATACACATCATGTTATGCACAGGATATTCAAAAGAACATACATATATGTGAGTTTGTATATATACTTTTTATATATATATATAGCTCTCATACAATTCAACAGATTTTTCAACAATATTGCTTCATTAAACATGTATGTATAATACAAGCACTATTAATGTACATAATCCGTTGATGATTTCACAGCTTTAGTACATTTTAATTAAAATATATTCATATATGTTTGTACTACTCTCTTTGCTATCTGACATTTGGATGCGTGTTGTCGCTAATTTGGCCGTCATTAGTTCAAAGAGGAAAAGTAAACAATTACGATTAATTAAAAGCTTGTCGGTATTGTTGTTATTAGACGCTCTTTGACAGAAAAAAATTGTTTTGCAAAAATTCTTGTAATATGGATTTATTTCAGTTTATTATAATCCCTGTTCAGACCGTTGATTTATTTTTATATATTTACTGCAATGAAAATTTAAAATCTAAACTCAAAAACTGCATTAAAAATATTAAAGTGAAAATAACTTGAATTATAAAGATTTTGGACTCAAATTATATCAGAACCTAAAAAATTAGTTATTTGCAAAATAAAAAAAAATTAAAATATATAAAATTATACCTAAATGTATAAAAAAATATAAAAAAAAGTTTTTATACAAAAAAAAAACTAAGTTTTTGTTTTTCTTTTATTTGTATATGTATGTAGTATATATAAATTATTTTTGAAATATTTTGAGAAACATATTATTACTTTCTATTTTTTAGATACTCTTTGCAGCTTAATTTTTTCATTATTTGCTTAGAAATTTTTTTCATTTTGAAAAATATTTTTTTGGAATTTTATGTGTTTAGTTTTCTTTTTCGAAAACTATTTTTTTGTAATTTTTTATGTATTTAGCCCTTATTTTTTTATTTTCGAAAAATTTTTTTATGTGTTTAGCCCTTAATTTTTTTCGAAAATTATTTTTTTTCTAATTTTTTTTTAGCTTTTAATTTTTTTTCGAAAAATATTTTTTTTAATTGTTTATGTGTTTAGTCTTTAATTTCTTTTGCGAAAATTGTTCTTATGTGTTTAATCTTCAATTTCTTTTTCGAAAAATATTTTTTGTAATTTTTTATGTATTTAGCCCTTAATTTTTTTTTCGAAAAATGTTTTTATGTGTTTAGTTTTTAATTTATTTTTCGAAAACTATTTTTTTGTAATTTTTTTTTTAGCTTTCAATTTTTTCGAAAAATATTTTTTGTATTTTTTTTAGCTTTCAATTTTTTTCGAAAAATATTTTTTTGTAATTTTTTATGTATTTAGCCCTTAATTTTTTTTCGAAAAATGTTTTTATGTGTTTAGTTTTTAATTTATTTTTCGAAAATTATTTTTTTTTTTAATTTTTTTTAACTTTCAAATTTTTAAAAAATTTTTTTTTGTAATTTTTTATGTATTTAACCCTTAATCTTTTTTCTAAAAATGTTTTTATGTATTTAGTTTTTAATTTATTTTTCGAAAACTATTTTTTTGTAATTTTTTCTAAATTTCAGTTTTTTTCGAAAAATATTTTTTTTTATAATTTTTTATATACATATGTTTTTAGCCTTTAGCCCTTAGCCCTTAGCTTAGAAAGTTGTTCCTGTTGAATTCCAATAACTCGAAATTGTACATAACTCGAGCTCGTTAAGTGGCAATAGAAGCCAAAGTTAATAAAATTTTGATTCGAGTTGGAGAAGTTCAACTAACTACATATATTTTCAATAAAAACTTGTGTGCATGCACTTGAAGCGTCTTTATACTCATTATTTTAACACAAGCTCTTTAAAAAAAAATATAATTTAAAATTTATTTAAAACCAATTTAAATACCTAAAATTCCACAGCGAATTAACCTTAAAGCCTTGAACGAATATTGCAACGCAAAGCCGATACTGTTTTGCTGCCGAGTCATCAGCGTTGGCTGCACGCGTAGCATCCTCAGCAGCAGCAGCAGCAAATGATACCATTAGAATACGTTGCCGCGGCAGCAGCATTTTAAATGGCAGCGTAATTGGGATTTCCGCTTCCTGTTGATGACTCGGGCATGGCAAGTAACCGCCAGCGCTGCAGTGACACGTTCGACAGTGCTGATGACTGGCAAAACGCTAACTGTTGTTTGGCTGCTGACGGTATGAACACGGCGTGAAAGAATGCAGGCAATGAACGCCGTAATGACGGGATAAACGCAAGCGAATGACTGTCTGAATGACTGTGTTAATTGCGCATTGTCACCGTTATGATTGACACAGTATGGGTGACTTATGAAAATTATATTTTTATAATATAAAAAAAATTAAAAAAAATAATGAAAATATTGCCAGCGCATTATTCATGCAGTATGTAGTTATGCATATACATATATGTATATGAGTTTGTTTGTATCTAACCACATTGTTTTCTGCCTGGTAATTCAGTAATTTAATAAATTCTTTCACTGTGTCATGCCCTCTCTGCCCCCTTGCGACATACTTCCTTTATACTCTTACCAAGTCAGTAGTAAAACTTAACTTTTCTGTTCTTTTCAACCTCAAAAACAAATTTATTGCTCTGTTTCAACAGATTTCACCCTTGACGCAGTTTCAGCTGTTGACACTTGGCGGATTTATTGGAGGAAAGCGGTGAGAAGTTAGGTAGAAAATCATAAAACCCGTCGTTGTTTAAATACTGTAATAATAAACCTTCATACTCATTTTATGACCATAAACAGATTTACTACTTTGACAACAACAAAAACAGCGCGCACCATGCAATCAGTGACAGCCAGCGCAGCCAGACAACAAACGAAAGCAGTTTTAATGACAGCAGTTGTATTCAGCAGAACAGTAATTAAACCCTTTTTATGTCAGCGAGTTTGTTGTTGGTTAAGTCGCTCGCAATGCTTGGGTTTTAGGCCAAGACTTACTATGTACTTATGCATATAAGATGTTTCGGACTTTTATTATTGACGGTGCAAATTAAACTTAAGAAAGTTTAGTATTTTTCTCAGGAATGTAAAAATGTTAACACAATTATTACTCTCTTTAACAAGGTCGGAATTATTTTCTGCAATAAAATATAATTTTTTAGAGTTTTTCGAGTCTACTTTCTATAAGAAAGTGTGCTTTGTAACATTCCCAACTCTTCAATTGAGTTTACACTTGAGTATGACAGTACTTGGCAGCACTTTTTTTATAGTCTCCTGTTTGCATACAAATACTTCTGACACTCTCTCACTCTACCAACCAGTTGGTTGCCAAAGAGCGCTATAAATACTCACAAGAAATTTGAATTAAATTTAATTTTATTAAAGCAAAAACTTCAAGTAAGGGTTTACGTGGATTTTTGCTTCTCAAATTTTCGCTCTACTTAGTTTTTGCACAATGGGTTTCCGAAAGACTTGGGTGCTCCATTAGATATCCCATCAACTTACCTACATATATGTTTAAAAACCTCTAAACTACCAAGCCAACTCTACTTTCCAAAAACTCAGCCAAGAACTAATGCTTAAAATACCCTTTAAATCCTTGCAAGATATTTAGCATTCAATTATCTTGGAAAACTTATTTATGTTAACGGTCCAAAACTAAGATTTACTAAAACGGCTTTGAGGTTAAGTGTATAAGAATCATATTTAGCTATTTAAAAAAGCAGTATTAATTTCAGAGCGCTTTCTTAAACTATCTGCCTCGTGTTTCGAGCTTCAAAATTTGTTAAAAGCAAGAGAAAAGATCTAGCCTTGGTAACGGGCTTAAAAGCTTTTTATGATCCTTATAGGAATATTGAAATGAACACAGATTTATAAATTCATACTCACGAATAGAATTGCTTAGATTAATATACTGTTCCCAAATTCGAACCCAAATAAAAATCTCAAAGATGGACAAACTGTTGCTTAGATTAGTTTTCCAACATATTAATTTCCAAGATAGATCGCAGGAGATCTAATGATCACTTAGCCCTCAATAAGGCTAACCTCTCATTATTATTGGGACTCTTAACAGGCCACTGTCCTATTGGCTTACATGCGGAAGAATGGGTATCTTACCGGATGCCGACTGTAGAAGCTGTTTGGAAGAAAATGCGGTAGAAACAAGACAACACTTCCTGCTTGACTGTCCCGCGCTTAGGAGGTCAAGACGTAGACACTTGGGGGCACATACCTTTGGCCATCCCACCGAACTGGCGGGTGTTTCAGGCAAGCGTTTGTGTAACTATGTATTGGCTACAAAGCGCTTCGCCAATCTGTAAGTCCGAACACGGGAGTTCTTTTTTAATGGCAACACAAAAGACTATTAGTCTACGTGTGATTTTTGATCAGCCATCTTACCTAACCTAGCTAAAGATTTCTCTATTTCTGCTATAAAGCATAGTGTTAACTGATTACAGCACGCTACTTTATCTCTAGCTTTCTCTCACTCTCTTTTTATTCCAATTCATTTCATTGTCGATCCAAAAGACTCGCCATCGAAAATACTATAGATTGGTCGTAATTATTTTGGTTAGAACTTCCGTGTTCGAGAGGGTTGAATGCTTGTATAAGATTCTTTGAGTCATGGTCCTGAAGCTAGGGCGTAACAATTATTTTTTTGCAAAAAGATGTTGTCTCACAGCAGTTAGAGTAAGATTCTGAGCAATAAATTTTCTTTAAAACATTTGCAGGAGCTTGAAAGTAATAGAAATCGAAGCTTTTGAGCTTTAGACTTTTGCAGGTAAATGAAAGCAACAGAAACCCGAGCTTTTGAGGTTTTGAGCTTTCATCTTTCTTCTTATAAGCTCAGCAAGAAAGCTTACTTTTAAATATTTATATAATTAGCTGAAACTGAAATAGGTCACGCAGATTTCTACTTAACTGTTGTAATGGCGTTAAGCCGTCTCACATGTACTTGTGCTCTCTCGCATTCTTTAAGGTTTTAACTTTCTTATACTCTCTTTTCTTGCTCTTTTAAAGTAGCAGCCAATTAGTTAGCATTTTAAGCAATTAAATTGCTTTTCTTGCTGTGTAATAGGATTTATTATTAATTTGTGCTGCTCAACTAAATAAATCAAAGCTTTTCACTGAAATTCGGTATTAATTCCGAATCTGTTATTTGTGCTGCTCTCATTTAACGGTATTAACTTTTTGTTTAAACATGCAGCAAAATTTGAGAACCAACTAGCAAGAAGACACAGCAAGCTTGTGACCCATTTACGCTAATTTTAAAGAACCTGAACGAAAGGTGGAGAAAAGGCTTGGCCGCAGCAGAATTCGACACAAATCCGCCGCCATTAGTACAATATGTGAAAGTAGCACCAAAAATAAACGGCTTGTAATTAAAAGAACACAATTTAATTGTCGAAAAATGTTGGCTAACAAGCCATTAAGACATGCAACAGATTTAAAGAAACTCCCCCCGACAACCGTTGACGGCTGTGACTCTACAAAAATGCATAGTTAAAGAAGAAAGAACGGCGTAGCTTACAATCTCTTTTTTGGTGGGGTCAGGCAAGTCAACAGCAAACCGGTTGCGGCGGATGCGCGCTGGCGACGGCAAATTGTGGTGAAGGAGCGTAAAGTAGCGCACGGAAGTAGCGGAAGTCGCTTTGTCGCCCAGTGCGCTGGCGTAGTAATTAAAAGTCATGAGTATCTTCAGCGACGGCGTCGTCGCCGGCTTGTGACCGCGTCACACCACAGCCACCACATTGTGTTGGCCAAGAGGCGTGCCATGCTGTTGCGGTTAGAATGCTTTGATGACAGCTGCTTGGCCCACAGCGCTGTACAGTTGCTTGCTGGAAGTTACTGTTGTGTACCGTAGGCGAAAAGAAAGCGCCTCTAATGTGGTGCCACACACCACTAGGTCTAGCTCAAGTGTTGTCTAACCGAATCGTAGTGCGCTTTTAGTGGCAACAGTTGCTTGGCTACTGACCTATGCCAGCACTCGACTCGCTTCCGCTCTGTCTTGCTGCTCAGTTGCAGATTTGTTGCGATTTTATGTTGCAATGCGCAACACAAACGCATTTCCTGTGCAAATGATATTTCAATTCAACTTCAAAGTGCACATAAATTCATTAGAGGCAAATATTATTAGCGGTATAACTGTAGTTAAGTGATGACTTTAATGATTTCGCAAGTGCTTTAAAGATTATTATATCATTACCTTTTTCCTTCACGCTTCTCCTTTTCCTCTGCCTTTCTCGCTCTCTTTCTTCCTCTGTCTTCCCCTTTTCTCTTTTCTTTTCTACTTCACTTTTTGTTAATAAAAGTTCTTTTCTCAATTTCACAGAATTTCATTAATTCTTACTCTGCTTCTGTTTGGTTCTTTTATCCCCCCATCACGTGACATTTTCTTGCTCTGCGCTTTAAATTTGTTTTTCTCCAGTCACCGAAAATAAACGTGTAATTACTTAATTTAACTTTATCACTTTGCAAACATTGTAAAATTTAGGCCTTTATTTACTTTAATTATTTCCATAAGCTGACACATGATTTGCTTCGTGCTCTCTTACGCACTTTGGTACACAGTCGTCTTTCCAAAAGAGTTAAGCTAGGGTAAAATACCTTAATGCTTAAATATACACAATTAAAAAATGTTTAGCAGATTTGGGCGAAAATTCGGTGTAGTGTATTCTTTTTAAAAAATTTCAAGTTTATTTTAAACTTATTTTCTTGGTTAATTTTTCCGGTAGTTACCAAAATGTTAAGGCCTTGATAAGTTCATCCCAGCATATATAGATTATTTGATTAATTTTAACTTGTTTTCTCGCATACTTTTTTCAGTAGTTCCTAATATGTTAAGATCTTGATAAGTTCATCGCGGCATAAATCGGATAATTAATCTTTCATCCATCGAAACCACAGAAAAAGTTCATATGAATATTGACGATAGTTCGCAAATAGGTTATAGAAGCTCCCTCTGGATTTTATTGATAAAATATTACTTCTGGTATTTCCAGCTGCAGCCCTGAATTTAATATATACTAAAGATCATGGTAAACGCGATTTGACAAGTCCCTATATACTATTCACTGGTACATTCAATCGATGACAAAAGTTTTCCCGAGATTTGTCCAAACTTTTTTTACTTCGTGTAGTTTGAAAGAATTTGTTTGAAATTTGGTATTTCCAATGGAAACAACGTTTAGTTGTGTTTAACGTGGGATCCTACTGTCGACAGCTTAACTCCACGGTGCTCAGAAGCACAACGGATCAATACAATGCGTTGATCAGCGCCCTGAAAATTGGGTAAACATTTTCAGTACCAATTGGCAGTGTGGCATGGACACACTAACCACCTTGGTAGGGTTCGTGGCCCATCTAAAACCTCTACCGTACTATGTGCGCGGCACCAGGTTGCAATGCAACTCCATATTTGAACTGACTAAGTCAATTCTTCCCGCGATTTGGGTTTTAACCACAGCCACCACGAATCTCCACAAAGGGCCAAACCCAATGAGCAGATTGGAGTTACCTCCAAGGGCTAACTGCTCCCCGTGGTACCAGGTTAAAATCTTTGGTATGACCAGTTACGACCAGTTGAGTTTCCACACTACTCTGGACTGGTGGCCAGGATCTTAGTCGCCTCTTACGACAGGCATGCCTTACAGCGGGTGTATTCGGTTTCCCCCCCGAACTCTGAGGGGTCCCTCCTACCCGCAGGGGAATTTCAATGGAAACAATTGCTTCTACTTACATATTTTGACAGTTTAGATATTCAACAATATCTTTCTAAAAGTTTTTTTTTTCAAAATTCAAACTATTTTCAAAGACTTTGTGTCGTTTAACTTAGAGAGTTTAATTTTAACTTAAAACTTTAAGTGCGTTTTTCTCGAAGTTTTTTTTCTAAAACGATACCCAGAATTTCTCAGGTGCTTAGGTACTTAAATCGTTGAAAGTGTTACTGGGGTGTTTTGGGAAGTCTACTTTATCTCGCTCAAAAGTATTTAAGCGGCACTAAGCATTCCGTGAAGATCTGGAGGTAGTCGAAACCATGGACCAAGTAATTCGCCCATCCACCTCTGTTAATGACGATAACATCGAATAAGTTAAAGCAAGAGCGTTCGAAAATCGTCCTGTTGACTTCAGAGAGATAGCGAAAGCTTTTAAAATCCCATATAGATCGACTCAACCAATTCGGTTAATTGTTTGGGTATGAAATTGGTTAATGTTTTGGGTATTGTTTTATTTTTCAGTTTTAACTAACTATTCAGCAGTTTATAATAACTAACTTGGGCATATTTACTTTCTGTATCAATATTTTATAAAATTTTAGATGGATTTGATACTATAAGTGACAGGAAGTGATCTGAAAGCAACGATTTGGCCGCTCGTAACCAACGAATAACTGTATATATTATTTTGCCAAAGAGCATAAAGTTATATTTATTAGTTTTAACTAACTTTTCAGCTGATTATGATAACTAAGTGGGATATTCATACATATACAAATTAGTGTTATCCATATAAGTTAAGATGAATCTGATACGAGAAGACTCGTGAAGAACTCTCAAAATATAACTGAGAGAGCTGAGAGCTGTTTGGTAAATTATATTCATGTAATTTGGGACTGAAAGAATCTTCTTTTTGTTTCCCGAAGCAAAAATGCACAGAGTTCTGCTGAATTGCTTATTCGAAGCTAAACACTTCTTAGCATGAAAATCATCTTCAATAAACATGATACTCGCGAAAGTCATTTTCTCTCAATTTCTTCTTTACTTAATGATAAGCGAACTGTAAAACACATTATCATTTGCACAAAAACTTACATAATCGACGTTTATCTTGACAGCTTCCATGTCAACTTTTTGAAACTGCTTTTATTTCACTGTTTTGCGTCTGTTACTGCCTTGACAACTGTCAGTGCAATGCAATTTGGTTTTCTACTTATCACAGCAAGAGATTAAACACGTTTTCGTTTATCATTAAATTCTATAATCCCTGCTTTGCGCAAGTTTCGTGTACAAAAAAATATCGAAATAATCGTTGTGCAAATAAAAGCAGATCTTTCGCATGTGGTTTCAAGGCAAACATGGGTAATATAAAAATGCTTGATAACGAAGAGAAGTTATTAAAAAAAATTAAGATTAAAATTTAAATGAATAAAAGCTTTAAAAAGAATATTAAAAATGCCAGAAAAGCTGTTTTCATATTTATTTTAAATTTTCAAAAGTTTTCAGCTTTAATTTTGCTCGTTCCAAACTCAATTGCAATCCAACTCCGGCAATGCGGTGCTAAAAATAAATACAAATAATGCAAAGGTTTTGCATAAATTTAAAATTGCAACAATTTTCTAAATCCACTTTGCACTTGTTGTGTTGCAAAATGCAATTATTTGCAAGTACCTGTGTGTGTATATTCAGCCGAATTCGGCAAATAAATTCCCACCACAAAAATTTCACTACTTTTACATCATATTTAGTTGTGTGCTAATGCTGCCCACTGGCTAATCTGATTACATGATTATTAGCGTGGAAAATTAAAACTCGTTTTGGGTAGGCCACCCGCAAATAACCGAATTAACCACACTTATGCGTTATGTGGTACAAATACAGCTTGTTTGCTAATATTTATAATATTTCATTTATTTACAACTTTATTTGCTATGCTAAAGTAATAATTTTGCGATTTCAATAATAAAATTATATTTTAATGCGCATAACATTATTCACATAGCTTTGTCGAAATAATAGCATAAAGCTCATTTAAAATTTATTAAAAGCTAAGTAATTTCAAGCACATGCTTTTGGTGGGGTCGGTTACTAGTTTTAAAAATTTACAGACAAAATTTAATAGCTTTTATGCAATTCCACAGATTTTTGAGCGAAATTGGAATTTAATTGATATTTCAAAGCGAAACTGTGTTTAATACTGCTAACTATTCGTAATAGTGCTTAAAAGCTTTCACTGAAGCTTTGAAGTACATAAGTCGATCGCTTCCACTATATAATGAAGAGTTTCACTGAAGCTTTGAAGTACATAAGTCGATTGTTTCCACTATATAATGAAGAGCTTTTAGTTTAAAAAAAAAAAAAACATTTCTCAAAACAATATTAAAAATATTCATGCTCTTCACGATCCTAACCGTTTTCGCATTACTACGTTTCCTAACTTTCAAGACCTTACAAGAATTTACAAGCTTGATTCCACAAAAGCGTTGAGAGATGATGCTTAGAAACTTTCACTGAAACTTTGAAGTAAGTCGATTGTTTCCTGTATATAATGAAGAACTGAATCTGAATAATATCTCAAATATACCGTTAAAGATAAGGAGGCTGAATATTTATGCCTTTGCTAGAGCGTTTGCTAACATTATTCATATTTATATTTCTGAAAACCATTTTTTATTAGTCAACATACTACTGTGGGTCGAGCGGATTCAGTTCTTGCGTAAGTTGTATTTTTTCTGGGTTGGAAAGACTCTAAGACTCGGTGACATCTATGCAAAATTTCTTATTATAATGAATGCTTGCCTTTATGAAGTATTTAAAGTACCTTCGACGATTTTTACGGTGAGTAAAATTATTCAACAAAGAAGTTCCATTAAATTTTGTTTGCGGAATTCATTTTCTGGTGCCAAATCGTTTAGAATGTTGGAAAAGGCTTTCGGTAAAAATTGTTTGTCACGAATTAGTGTTTTTTGTTTGGAACAAATTATTCGAAGAGCGGCGAGAACGCATTGACGACGAACCACGTCCAGAACGGCCATCAACATCAACTGATGAACAACACACCAATAAAATAAAGGTTTTGGTGCTGGAGAATCCACGATTAACAGTCAAAAATCTTACTAGCAACGTTGAAATATCAGAAAGTTCAGTTAAAATCATTTTGAAAGATCATTCGCGTCGTCTTAACGTCTGCGAAACCATACTTTTCGACTATCAGGATATTATGAAACACACTGGCGCTGAGTCTTGGCTCCGGAAACAGACGATCAATCAGCAGCATATCGTGAAAAAGGTAAGTCGAAGTCGAATAAACCACTTAAAAGAAGGACAAACATCAAAGATATTTTGACAGTTTCAGATTGGAAAAAACGTTGGTACAAGTGTATTGGGGCCTAGAGAAATCACTTTGAGAGTAACGGCATATATTTTAAAGAATAAAGTAAGCATTTCAAAATTATGAACTAAATCTTGATATTTTTTTTGTATAAATAATTATTTATCGAAAATCTAACAACCAATTTCTTCTGCGTACTTATTTCAATGCCGCTCACTGTATACGAGCAATAATTTGCTTGCATGTGCTTTCATTAAAAACCTTTAGCTCTTATTAAAAATTCTAAATCAAATAAACACGCTTATTTATTTTCCCGCTATTTGTTTGTCCGTCTGCATTTATTGCATACATTTTTCTAATGAATTTATGCAAGTAAATTTCCGCGCAAAACTTACTACTTTACTTTTTATAATAATATTTGCAAATACACAAATAAGCAGAGTTGCATGGAAGTGGTTGTGCAAATAAATTTTGTAAATAAACAGCGTTGGCCAAATATGCAAAAACAAAAATTTCAAATACAAAAAGTTAATGCAAACGCTATGCCGTGGCATATACTTGTACATACGCGTATACTTTGGTGCTATTGCATAGCAACAAAAATGCTTTTATTTGTTTGTTGTAGGATGCTTGCAACATGTGCGCACTGAATTCCATGATTGCGTTTAGTTAGTGAATGGAGGTGTTCATGGGACTTGTAATATGTCTGAAAATTTTGTATACCAAAATTTTTTTTGTTTTTATAAAAAAAATTTTTGATAAGTTAAATTGCCTATAAAATTTAATTTTTAAGTTATTGTGAAAAGAATTTTTTTTTTGAATTTTGAAAATTATAAAAATTTAAAATAAATTATTTTTACAAATATTTGTTCTATAAATTTTTTAATAAATGTAATATCGGAGATAGAAATTTCTCTGAAACCTTTTTATTATTATTTTTTTTATTTTATTTTTTTTCTTAATTTTTCCTTTAACTTGCGATATCAAAAGAATTAAAATTTTTTGATTAAAAATTGCGAAATTAAAATAATTTTTACTTCATCTTACTTTTTTAATGTGATAATGTTTTTTGTAGATTTTTTAATATATAAAGATAGAGAGTTTTTCAGGAGGTATATAAATTTAAACTAAGGCGTAAATGTACATATTTTATGTGTATTTGATGTTTTGAACCAAAAATATTTTTATTAAATAAATATAGAAATTTTAATTTAAAAAATATTTTTATTAAATAAATAAAGAAATTTTAATTTAACTAAAAAAATTTCAAATTGATTAAAAAATATATTTTTATAAAATCAATATTTATTTTTTATTTTTTTGAATTTTTTCAAAATTTTTAATTTTTTCACAAAGCCAAAAAAAAACTAAAAAAATTGCAATTCAAGTAGTATTATTATTTATTGAAGAAAAAAAGTATAATTTTTATTATTAATCGAAAAAATTTATTTTTTATTAAAATTTTTAATTTTTTCACAAACCCAAAAAAATTTAAAAAAATTGCAATTAAAGTAGTATTATTATTAATTGAAGAAAAAAGTATAATTTTTATTACTAAACGAAAAAATTTATTTTTTATTAAAATCAATATAACGTGTGTTTTTAGTTTTTTCGAAATTTGTAGTTATTGCATAAAGCAAATTTTTTTTATTTAAAAATATTTTTTATTAAAAATTTGGAATTCAAATAGTATTGGTATTTATTAAACAAAAAATATATAATTTTTTGCTACTAATTGAAAAAATATATATTTTTTATTAAAATCAATATAATGTTTTTTTCCACAATTTTAAGTTTTGCAAAATGCCAAAATATTTTTTATTAAAAAAAAAATCGAAATTCAAATAGTATTATTATTTATTAAAAATAATGTATATAATTTTATATTACCATTTCGTTTTACAAACAAAAAAATATATTTAAATAAATTTTTTTATTTTTTAATAAGTATATGTGACTGACCTGGTCTACGAAAAGGGAGCTAACGTGCGAAAACTAGTTTTCTGGGAAACAGCTGTTAAAAATAAACAACTCGTTTCGTCGACTAAAAAGTGAAAACTAATTTTTCACACCTAAGCCCCCTTTCCGTAGACCAGGTCACATATAACTATTTGAATTTCGATTCTTTTAAATTAGTTAAATTAATTAAAAATATTTTTTTGTTCAGTTTTGTGAAAATAAGAGAATTGTGTGATTTTTTTAAATTTTTTATATTAGTTACACAATTTTCCAAATAATTTTTTGAATTTTTTTAACGAAGAATCAAGAAGTAGAACTTTATAAAATGGAAATTCTAAAAATTGAGAATATTTAAAACTTTCCATTTTTATAAAAAAAATTGTCTAAATAAAATTTGCAATTTTTTTTTTTACATGAAAATTTTCCAAAATTTTAAAATTTATCGCTTTAACTCATTGTGAATACCCGCAACTGCTAAATCGTGTTTAACACATGCAGTAAATGCAGCGGCATGCTTTGTTTTGCTCAAATAGTTATAAAAGCTATTAAAAACCAACCAACTCGGAACTGGCCACAAAAAGTTGTTCTAATATTATATAGATACACATTCTGTATGAAGTGTATGCATATAAACAACACATGTATGTATGCATGCATGTATATGTGAAACTCACCTATTATTGCACAGCAGAGGTATAAAACTGCAAACGCATGTAAACCGCTTACGCGCCACCGCTGTTGTTGCTGTTGCTTGTGTTGCCCCATAATTGTAAACTTGTTGCTGCGTCCCTTTAACTTCGCTGCGCACGTTTCGCGTGTATGCTGTAGTGTCTACTTATATATATTTGAGTGCGTGTGTGCTGATTTATTTTTAGCCGCACTGACCGGCTTCACTTTTTTCAAATATCGTAAATATCAAAAATAAGCGCACAACACAAAAATTCGCCAAAAAATGTGTGTCGTTTACACTTTTTACAAACAGGAAAACTGCAATTTGTTGTTGTTTGTTATAGTTTTGTTATAGTAAATTTTTACTTCCAATTAATTTCGCAGCGCGTGTGTTCTAATTCACCGCATTCACTTATTTGTGTTGTAAAAAAAATGTGCTTTATTTATTATTTAGCAATTTGAGTTTAGCAGCCACACTTTGCTGTCAGCTGCCGTCAGCTTTCAATCACTTTTGTTGTTGTTGTGTTGCTACTTTTTGAACACTTTTCACACTAGTAATTTTTACTGCAAGTTTTTTTTACTTTTATTTTTGGTTGTGTTATCGGTTTTTATGACGCGAAAAGCTGTTTGCCGGCAAATTAAACCTATTTAGGATTAAAAAAGTAATTTTGTTAATTTACAGCTGCGTTTCGGGTTGTGGCAAGGAAATATGCTGAAATGAAAAAATAAACAAAATTTAGTGAATGATAAGGAAATATATTTTTTTGGTAAAAAAAAAAAACAAAAATTTTGCACTGTAAAAAGTAATCAAAATTGTATAAATATGTATATTGTTAATATAAATTTGAATTTCGAGAATAATTTTTTCACAAACCTCATAAAATAATTTGTGTGTCTTATTTTATGAGGTTTATGAAAAAATTATTCTGAGAACGATAAGAAAACATATTTTTTTTGTAAAAAAAAACCAAAAATTTTGCTCTGCAAAAAGTAATAAAAATTGTGTATATACTGTAATTGTAAATATTAATTTCAATTTCAAGAATAACTTTTTCACAAAACTAAAATATACACTGATATGACGCACAAACTTTTGAGCCCAAAAAAGTTAAGTAAAGTAAAGTTGAGTAAACCAAAAAAGTTAAAATTTCGTGTTTTTTGGCAAATATTTTATTTTGGTTTATAAACTGGTTCCAGGTTGTTGAGCCCGTTAAAAACGAGCAAAACCGAACAATAAAGAGTGTAATTAAAGTTATCACGAACTCAGCGACACCTAGCGAGTGAGCTTTTAGACTACACAAATATAGCTTTCCAACAAAAGAACAATTTAGGAAACCTGAAAATTACATTAAACGACTGTACTAACGAGGTCTAGTATTTTAATGAAATTACAGCCCGAATTCATAGACATTGATATTATGAAGAAAAGTTTAACCTACACGGCTACCCAGCCCTACATATCACACAATTTACATCTACAAAAAAATTGCCTTCAACTATAGTTATCACGAATCCTGTGACATCTAGCTTGTAAGCTTTTATTTTAAACCGCTACTATTTTACCAAGAAAGAATTTAAAAATATTAAAAAAAAAATCACAAAATTAAAGAAAAAATTTAAAAATATTAAAAAAAATCATAAAATTAAAGAAAGAATTTTAAAATTAAAAAAAAAAAAATTACAAAATTAACGCAATGACAGGTCGATTTAATAAATATAAGTTTTACCACAGAGAAACTATTTTAAGCTAAGGGATTACTTGGTCCTTTACATCAAATAATCTACACTTGTATGTATATTCACAAAATACGACCTAAATCGGTCCATAAATATCACGACTTCAGCTGCACCTAGTTACCAGTATGATAGACTAGATATAGATCTTTGCCAGCCTAAGCAATAATTCAAAAATTATCTACATAGTGCTAAACGAAAGATTTCACTTCCTGTCAAAAAAACGAGACAAAATCGGACCAGACTTTTTTCTGTTGGGATATGTAAGTCTAAAGCGTATACGGACAATTCCGCTTCGATTCGAGCCTTGAATCCAAACAGCACGAGTATCATGCGCCAGTTACCAGTCGAAATGCTCGAACGAGTCAACGAAAATTGGACTCAATGGATGGACCATCTGAGACGTAGCCGCGACCAACATTTGAAAGATAATTATATCTTCAAAGAATAATTGTCAAAGAATGTTTCATTGAATGATAATAAACATTCCCCACTAAATTTGAAATTTCTGTGTTTTTTTCTTTAAAAAAGGTAGGAAACCTCTCCTTTATATATTCGGCATCATATGTATAACAAATATTTATAATCGAAAGCCCAAAGCAATAATGAAATCTCACCATTAGTCTGTGAATTATAATAATATTGATCTCAGCGCCACCTATCGAAAAGCTTAAGTGCAGCACCAGTTGCAGAGGAATGTGGAGATTTTGTGGATATCCTTCACATTAGATTAAAGCTCATTTTTCAAATTAAAAAATACTTAAAAAAGTAAAAATAGCAATTAAAAATTTACAAAAGTTCTTCTGTTCGTCTGTGTTAGTCTGTGAATTAAAATAATATTGATCTCAGCGCCACCTATCGAAAAGCTTAAGTGCAGCACCAGTTGCAGAGGAATGTTGAGATTTTGTGGTTATCCTTCACATTAGATTAAAGCTCATTTTTCAAATTAAAAAATACTTAAAAAAGTAAAAAATAGCAATTAAAAATTTACAAAAGCTCTTCTGTTCGTTAGCTTTAGTAAATTTCAAATTCGAAAAAATGGGCTTTCATCTATTTTGCATGAAAGCGAATTTTTTTAATATGACAACTGGAAAATATTTTTAAAATTTATATTTGAAGAATTTTTAGGTAAACTATTTATATGAAAACAGTCGCTTTTACTGAGATTGCATGAAATCAAGTTCTTTTTTATATCTGACAGCTGGAAAAGATTTTAAATAATAAGTTTGAAGGATTTTTTGGTAAATTATTTACAAGAAAACACTGAGCATTTACATTTATGTGATTATCAATGTTAAGAACGTGCTTTTAAAAATTTCAAAAAGCTTAGTAAGCTTTCATTTATGAAATCTTTGCCATTAAATTGCTGAAATTTAAAAGTTGAAGTTAAAATACTCAAATAGCTTACTTTTTTCCGAACTAAAAAAAACTTAAAATTAAAGTGATAAGGCGTTAGAGAACAATGCGAATGAACTCAGTGTTGGTCAACAAATTGAGTTGACACACTTTACAGATTATTAGTGCTGCTAGGGAGCTTTCAAAAAAAGTTTTTGTGAGCTTTCATTTGTGCAATGGTTGTTCTGAAACTCATTGTTAAAAATTATTAGTGCTCCTAGAGAGCTTTCAAAAGCTTCAAAAAGCTTTGTAAGCTTTCATTTGTGAAATGCTTGCCATTTAATTACTGAAATTGATAAGTTGAAGTACAAATGCTTTCATATACAAACTTTTTATTAGATTAGGCATATAAGTATGTAGATTGCTCAAAAAAAAAAAATAAAATGAAAGCTCGGTGTGAAGGTGTTGCAAAACAATACGTGCAAATAATTCATTAAAAGCTCTATGTTGAAAAGTTTATATAAAATATAAATATACCATAGATAAAGATTTTTACGACCTTGATTTGAAGGCGCTCTTCATCGCAATCATTTCCTGTAGCTTCCACAGAGCTTAAAAGTTAATAAAATGCCTAAACAAACTTCCTGGGCTTTCATTGAAGGATTAAAATGGTATCGGACTTAACTTGATTTTTAAATTTTGGTTTAAATCATAATCCGAAATTACTTCACGACCTTTGAAGCAAAATACAAATAATGAATAATCACTGAGTAATTTAGCTTTAACTGTGCAGTATGTCAATAGTTTGACAGCATCACATTTGCACTGCTGTCAAAATAATATGTTGATAGTTGACTTGACAGCAGCGGCGTTGCATTCACGACGACAAGTGGTTTAACATGTCAGTTAGTGCACTCTGAACCGTTTCAATTTTTGCAGTGAATCTGCAACGTCAAACATGTGTAATTTTTAATGGCAGGAAGCAAACTTTTATGTATTCTAAATATTTTATACATTTAAAATTTTATGCAAATGCAGGAATGCATATTCTCGCATGCATAATTGAACGAGCTTTCACCTTTAAAAACCAAATGACTAAATGTGCAAGACATTTTACATGCAAACATACAAATGTACATATATACTCAACCGAATTCCAGCTTTCAACAACAAATGCAACATCGAATAACTGACTGACATTTGAGAATTCATCTCGGGTAAAGCTTGTATGCTGTGGACAGCATGACCTATTTTGCTGTAGATTTTTATTTTTTTTGGTAGTAACACAAGAGTAAATTATACGTAAATGCATACTTGAAGAAATAAATATGTATGAGTATGCCTGCATACAAGAGCACAAAAGTGCATAATGTTGAAGACTTATATGTATATAAAGGTAAATTTTTCATATAATATTATACATGTGTATATAGTATTATGTATAACTGCACATTTAGTTAACCACTTTACAACTTGCCACTTTGCTTTGCTTTTGCCTTTCAACTCCAGCGCTCGCATGCAGCCGCTGCACGACTCACTGCACGACCAAATTTGTAATGTTGCCTCAATTAACCTTAAAATCGTAGCGTCGTAAATGGGGCACTTCAAGTGCAGCAACACCAATGTCAAGGGTTATTAGGGCAATTTTATTACATGAGCAACGAAGGGAAGTGTATATGTAATTTAATTTAGTTGGGAGTCGAATGGTAACTCGACGCAAAGTTGGTTAATTTAGCAGCAGCCATGAGGAAAAATATATATGGAAAAGTGTTTTTGCGCCATTTTTACACTTATCCAGAACATTTATGTATCGATATATAAAATTTCTAAATTTGAAAGGGAGTAGTCCGAAAAAAACTAGTTCGTAACTAGTTACATATAATATAAATAATGATGTTATTCGAGTTTGAATAGCCCGAAATTAACTAGCACGTCCAAAAAAAAAAAAACGGAAACAAATTTTAAAAATCTTAATATTTGAAAGGCGTTGTTTTCAAAGTTGCCAGTGCGAAATGCCATAATATATAAAATGCGGCAATTTTGCTTATTTACGTAGCCATTCAACCAGAGCCTCATCGCTGAACAAAATTTGTTCGAAAAAAAAAAACCGAACACTGATTTTGGTAATAAAATTCAATGATTTGCAAGCGTTGCTCGTTAGTAAGTCTATTCATGATGAAATGTCAAAGCATACTGAGCATCTTTCTCTTTGACACCATGTCTGAAATCCCACGTGATCTGTCAAATACTAATGCATGAAAATCCTAACCTCAAAAAAATCACCCGTTATTTGGCATAATGAAAATCGAAGACAGTTATGCCAATATGTAAGAAACTGAATATTAATAAATTACAAGTAATAATCACTTCCCCAATACTTTTAAAATGTCGCATTTGACTTTCCCACGCTTGAATTTTTAACCAAACCAGTGCGCAAGCGCGTCTTTGTATGGCTTCCTTATGTAAATACATGTCTATTTGCATATAAAGCATAGTATATATATAAGTGTGCTTAACAGCGGAATAAATTTCATTCGACATGCGCAACAAGATCACCTGTCGGCCTTGTCGCTCGTCTAGTGCAACAAACTCAGTGCGAACGCACGCTTTCGCTGATCCTCACTACTTTACGCCGACTCATTGCTCACTTTTGGCGCTAATAAATTTTCCTATTGGCATTCCTATTTCGAGCATTTAGATATTTTAGCGCTTGCACGCAATATAAAGTGCAATCGGAATTTATTTATTATGTCAGCGCTAATTGACAGCTTTAGTTGTTTATTGGCAGCAACCGGCGATTTATACTAATTTTTATGGAAAAAAGTTGAGGAAAGGCTTCTCAGACAATATGTCACTTATTTATTTAGCGAAAATGAGCAGATAAAGGAAATCGAATGTTTCATAAACTAAATTGACTAAACTTGAGTTGTTGATTAGGTTAGAATGCCTAAGGATGGCGGAGGATTAAACTTAGACTGCTATACACTTGTCAAGCCAACGTACAGTGTTTTTAGTATTTGAAACGAAAAACATTGTCGTTTGCTTTATAAGCGTTTTATTTGAGTGAAAAAAAGTTTAAAAAATAAATATAACAATAATAAAAAAAAAAACATAAAAAAATAAAATTAAAAAAATTAAAAAAATAAAGAAAAACTGCTTTATCTTAAAAATATTATTTAACGGTTTAATTAAATCAACCACTTAGTGCAATAATTACTATTTTTATATACGTATATTTTAATTTTTATTTTATATTCGGTAATATTCTAATTTTTTAGTCAATAATTAATTGAAAAACACTTTTCATTCAACAATTGATTATTTGTAATGAAGAATCGCTTGAATGAGTTCCCATCAAATGTTAATAGACTACCAAGCACAAATAATAAACAATCTAGACGCATTGGCTGCATGAAACTAACATAAACATAATGTATGTATTTGTTTTCGCAACTTATTTGTATGCTATGTATGTATGTATGTGCGTGTGTGTGTGAATAAAAATCGAAAAATTGCGAATTGTAAATAAATAAAAGCCTGTGAATGCAAACAAACGCGAATATGGCAATATGAGAATAAAGGCATGCTCTCATTACGGCTTTCATTGTGTTGATGAGTATCATGTGACTTCGAAAAAAATAATTAAAAATTTAACGGAAAATGGAAGAATTTTAATTTAAAATTTAGTATTGAAAAAAATAAAAATTTTTTCCATGATAGATAAATTTAAATTTTACCTAAAAAACAAAAAACTATATAGATATACATATTATATAATAAAAAACAAACAAAAAATAATACATATTGAACAAAACACAAAATATATTAAAAGTAATATATTTTTTAATTCTCTAAATTATAAAAGAGAAACATGAGTTTAAAATTTCTTTTTTATAAAAAAAGTTCAAAAGAAAGTTTATTTAGTAAACAAAAATTGAATGAAAAAATAAAAAATATTTTTTTTACTAAATTAAATAAAATTGTACTTTTTTTTATAAAAAAAAATTAGCTAATCAAAAGAAAAAATTATGGAGATAAATATTAATGAAAACACAACAAAAAAAAATAATTGTTTAAGAATTAATAAAAAAAAATTAAAAAAATGGAAAAAAAATTAAACAACATATTTAGTTGTTTTTGTTTGGTTATCACATTAGCAATATTAAAAACAAAATTATATATAACAAATGTAAATATCTTTGCTTACAAAAAAAAGGAAATAAAAAATAATAATTGCATATTATAATAAATTTGTTAATAGCAATTTGTAGTATATTAAACAAGAATTAATAAAAATAAAATAATAAAATATTTTTATAATAAAAATAAAATAATAAATAAATAAAATATTTTTTTTATGTTTTTTTTTGTAATTAAAAACAGTGAAAGTTATAATAATTTTTTTTTTTAAATAAATTTGTTCTAAAATAACCAAAAATTAAAAAAAAACATAAATATACATATATAAAAGTATTTTATTTTTTATATTAGAATAAAGTGAATATCATAATATATTTCTTATTATCATTTTGTACTAAACTAAACAAAAATTAGTAAAAAAAATATTTGTTTAGTAAAAATACTACTAACTGCTTGTAAAATAATTTTCATATATAATAAAAGAACTGAAATCGGAAATCGGATAAATAAATTTAATATTAAGAATTGAAAGAAAAAATAAATTAATTGAAAAATATGTATTAAATTTTTTTTTTCATATTTTTTTCATTATTATTTTGTTTAATTTGCTAACACAAAAACTTATAGTAAAAAGAAAATATGAATAAAATTTATTAAAATAAAAAAGATAAAAATATAATTTAATTTATATCATTATCTGTTGAAATATTTAATACAATTTTCATTGAAATATATAATTAAATTAATATGAAAAGCTTATTAAAAAAATAATGACCAATGTAAAATAAATACTTATTAAAGAACATATAATTTTTTTTCCAATAAAAATTATTTTTTTTTTTAATTAAGCAATAAATTTTTTTATTAAA